>NC_091293.1:2762288-2859788 GCF_038502225.1 Cherax quadricarinatus
GAGTGTCCTGAGACTGGTTCCTACATAATGTTGGCGTGTCCTGAGACTGGTTCCTACATAATGTTGCCGTGTCTTGGGACTGGTTCCTACATAATGTTGGCGTGTCTTGAGACTGGTTCCTACATAATGTTGGCGTGTCCTGAGACTGGTTCCTACATAATGTTGCTGTGTCCTGTGACTGGTGTGTAACTACTCGGGGTTTTGACAGTCAGCGCCCCTAATATCCTGGGAAAGAACAACTAGTATTTACCTACTAGCCGGGGTAAACCAGTAGTGTCATTCTACTCCTGACTCTCCTTCCAGTAT
The DNA here is from genome assembly GCF_038502225.1 of Cherax quadricarinatus. Lineage (NCBI taxonomy): Eukaryota > Metazoa > Arthropoda > Malacostraca > Decapoda > Parastacidae > Cherax > Cherax quadricarinatus. Next base: position 2,762,595 of record NC_091293.1, read on the forward strand.
TCCTCGGGAGTGATCACTGTATTAAGTTACCTGCATAGGCTTATGTGTCCTCTGGTAACCTCTGTTTTCTCAACCAGTTGGATTGGCATCGGATCGCTCCAATTTACGGACTACGAGGAGCAATTCTCGTAGTGAAGTTGTGCTGCTTGATCAGAGCTTAATTTCCGATCGTAGGCTGAAGCTACAATAGAGACTTCCTGACCCACTCTACTATACTCAACCTCACCTAGTTGGGGTACTAACAAGATAGTCTGAACATCTGTCTTGACCAGAGCTGTGGGCCGATCATGGACTAATATCTACGATACGGCTGTCTTGATCGTATCTACTAGGCTCAACATCATCTAGTTGCAAAAGGAAAAATTGTCTGTAACCTCTAAGACTTCGTCTATATTTCACATATCCACGACGGAGCTTTCAAAATACCACCAATTTATCTGTTGTGAGATTGTCACTCTAATTTATTCTTCTTTTTCAATTTTGTTTCAGTTAGGTTAACTAGAATGAATATTTTTTTTATTTATTATTAATATAAATTTATAATTTTTCTATTCAATTATTTTCCTAAGGAAAGTAACTGGAAAAGTTCAACACCTTCCTGGATTCCAGTCCTGACAGCGTCCAACATAGTTGCTCTCAACACACACTTAACAAGAGAAATCTGAACACCGTCTAACAGACTGGAAAGACCTATTTAACCTGATCGAATTTTAATACTCTGTGACACAGAGCAAGTGAGGCAGCGATGGAAGGGTGAACTGCATGTTTGTGGACTGTCAGGAAGCATCTGGCAGTTACTGGAGGAAGAATGGGAGTATGACAGTTACTGCAGGAAGACTGGGAGTATGACAGTTACTGCAGGAAGACTGGGAGTATGACAGTTACTGCAGGAAGACTGGGAGTATGACAGTTACTGCAGGAAGACTGGGAGTATGACAGTTACTGCAAGAAGACTGGGAGTATGATAGTTAATGGAGGAAGACTGGGAGTATGATGGTCACTGGAGGAAGTCTGGGAGTATGACACTTACTGGAGGAAGACTGGGAGTATTGCAGTTACTGCAGGAAGACTGGGATTATGACAGTAAATGCAGGAAGACAGGGAGTATGACAGTCAGGTGGGATGCTTTGTGTGCATCTTAGGTTAATATGTTGATTTGGAATGAGCTACCTGACTTGATGACTGAGTGGATGACTGGATGACTGATTGAGTTACTTGCTGACTGTCTGGATGACACGAGAAGAATCTCTCCAGCAACGAGTGATACACACACATACACACACACACGCACACACACACACATACACACATACACACACACACACACACACATACACACACACACACATACACACACACACACACATACACACACATACACATACACACACATACACACAGATATACATATATATATATATATATATATATATATATATATATATATATATATATATATATATATATATATATATAAACCTATAAGAAGGCACTGAACCTGTCACTAGAGAATCAGCAATGGGATCAGGCAACCCTCCCAGTACGACTGGGAGGTATAGGGGTGCGCAAAGCAACGCATGTTGCTTTACCTGCTTTTCTGTCTTCGTGTTTGGCTTCCAGCGCATTAGTTAAGAAGATCGTCTCCGAGCGCTTGAGAGACGTGGTAGGAGCTCAAGACCACAGGTTTACTGAAGCAACGATGCGGTGGGACACCCTTACAGACTCCTCCAGTAGACCAGCTCCTCCCAAAGAGCACAAACAGTCTCACTGCGACAAACCGATCATGGAGAAAATCGCCAACACAATGCTCTCCAACGCTTCAGGAAAGGACAAAGCTCGTCTCCTGGCGATGAAGGCACCACACTCGGGAGATTTCCTTCTAGCTGTTCTCAGTTCCTCCCTGGGCACTCGACTCGACCCACAGGCCATTCGGTTTGGTGTTGCTCTTCGCCTAGCCGCCCCCATCCTCACCGAACATAGGTGTATTGGCGGCAGGGCGGCAGCTGATCAATTCGGACTTCATGGTCTCGTGTGTCACACAGCAGAAGGGAAGTATGCCAGGCATGAGGTGGTCAAGGACAGCATAAAGAGAAGCCTCACCACAGCCCGTTGCCCAGCTCAACGGGAAACCCAAGTGCAGAGGTCTGACGGAAGTCAAAAGCGTCCTGATAGAGCCACTATGCTACCTTGGAAGGATGGAAAGCAGATTGCCTGGGACTACACCTGTGTCATCACATTGGCAGACACCTACTTGCCATACTCCATAGCTGAAGGGGGTGGAACTGCCAGCCACAGGGAGACCCAGAAGACCCGCAAATATGAAGACCTTCCCCCTTGCTATAACTTCATCCCAATAGGGTCGGAGACCCTTGGAACATGGGGCAAGTGTGCTCTAAAGTTCCTCAAAGAACTGGGTGAAAAACTCATCATATAAACCAAGGACCACAGGGCGACCAGCTTCCTCTTTCAAAGACTCAGTGTCGCGATCCAGAGAAGAAATGTCTGCAGCATTCTGGGCACGCAGCCCACCGCCGGGGAGCTGGACGAAGTATTTGAGATGTAGCTCTGAGTTGTTATCTATATTGTTTTACTCCATATTTTATTTTTGTCAATGTATTTTGTGAATGTATCTTGTTTTTAAATAAAGCATATGTAGAATATATAGAGGGTGGTAGGAGAATATTTTCAAATAGCTTCAGGGAGAACCTTGAGTTCTCCCTGAAGCAAGTTTATTCTTTTCTCTGAGGATGAGGGTCCCCAGGACAGTTCTAGAGGTGGTACCTCCCTATCTATCTATCAATCTCAATCTCTCTCTCTCTCTCTCTCTCTCTTTATACATACATATATATATATATATATATATATATATATATATATATATATATATATATATATATATATATATATATATGTATATATATATATATATATATATATATATATATATATATATATATATATATATATATATATATATATATATGTTGAAAGGGCAGCAACAGTAGAAAATGAGGGGAAGTTTTTTTTAAGGTAACGCAGGGGGGGACACACCCGCGAGGATCCCACCCTGAATGATCCTCACGGGTGCCCCCCCCCCCACCTGCGTTACCATACTCTGAAAACACTGGTTCTTAAAGACCAGCTGGACTCTTGCAGTTCCTCACTGGTTCTTAAAGACCAGCTGGACTCTTGCAGTTCCTCACTGGTTCTTAAAGACCAGTTGGACTCTTGCAGTTCCTCAGTGGTTCTTAAAAGCCAGCAGCAATCTTTCAGTTCCTCAGTGGTTCTTAAAGACCAGCTGGACTCTTGCAATTCCTCAGTGGTTCTTAAAGACCAGTTGGACTCTTGCAGTTCCTCAGTGGCTCTTAAAGACCAGCTGGACTCTTGCAGTTCCTCAGTGGCTCTTAAAGACCAGCTGGACTCTTGCAGTTCCTCACTGGTTCTTAAAGACCAGCTGGACTCTTGCAGTTCCTCACTGGTTCTTAAAGACCAGTTGGACTCTTGCAGTTCCTCAGTGGTTCTTAAAAGCCAGCAGCACTCTTGCAGTTCCTCAGTGGTTCTTAAAGACCAGCTGGACTCTTGCAGTTCCTCAGTGGTTCTTAAAGACCAGCTGGACTCTTGCCGTTCCTCAGTGGTTCTTAAAGACCAGTTTGACTCTTGCAGTTCCTCAGTGGTTCTTAAAGACCAGCTGGACTCTTGCAGTTCCTCAGTGGTTCTTAAAGACCAACTGGACTCTTGCAGTTCCTCAGTGGTTCTTAAAGACCAGCTGGACTCTTGCAGTTCTTCAGTGGTTCTTAAAGACCAGTTGGACTCTTGCAGTTCCTCGGTGGTTCTTAAAGACCAGCTGGACTCCTGCAGTTCCTCACTGGTTCTTAAAGACCAGCTGGACTCTGGCAGTTCCTCACTGGTTCTTAAAGACCAGTTGGACTCTTGCAGTTCCTCACTGGTTCTTAAAAGCCAGCTGGACTCTTGTAGTTCCTCAGTGGTTCTTATAGACCAGCTGGACTCTTGCAGTTCCTCACTGGTTCTTAAAGACCAGTTGGACTCTTGCAGTTCCTCAGTGGTTCTTAAAGACCAGCTGGACTCTTGCAGTTCCTCAGTGGTTCTCAAAGACCAGTTAGACTCTTGCAGTTCCTCAGTGGTTCTTAAAGACAAGCTGGACTCTTGCAGTTCCTCAGTGGTTCTTAAATACCAGCTGGACTCTTGCAGTTCTTCACTGGTTCTTAAAGACCAGTTGGACTCTTGCAGTTCCTCAGTGGTTCTTAAAGACCAGCTGGACTCTTGCAGTTCCTCACTGGTTCTTAAAGACCAGCTGGACTCTTGCAGTTCCTCAGTGGTTCTTAAAGACCAGTTGGACTCTTGCAGTTCCTCAGTGGTTCTTAAAGACCAGCTGGACTCTTGCAGTTCCTCACTGGTTCTTAAAGACCAGCTGGACTCTTGCAGTTCCTCAGTGGTTCTTAAAGACCAGTTGGACTCTTGCAGTTCTTCAGTTGTTCTTAAAGACCAGTTGGACTCTTGCAGTTCCTCAGTGGTTCTTAAAGACCAGCTGGACTCTTGCAGTTCTTCGGTGGTTCTTAAAGACCAGTTGGACTCTTGCAGTTCCTCAGTGGTTCTTAAAGACCAGCTGGACTCTTGCAGTTCTTCAGTGGTTCTTAAAGACCAGTTGGACTCTTGCAGTTCCTCAGTGGTTCTTAAAGACCAGCTGGACTCTTGCAGTTCTTCAGTGGTTCTTAAAGACCAGTTGGACTCTTGCAGTTCCTCAGTGGTTCTTAAAGACCAACTGGACTCTTGCAGTTCCTCATTGGTTCTTAAAGACCAGCTGGACTCTTGCAGTTCCTCAGTGGTTCTTAAAGACCAGCTGGACTCTTGCAGTTCCTCAGTGGTTCTTACAGACCAGCTGGACTCTTGCAGTTCCTCACTGGTTCTTAAAGTCCAGCTGGACTCTGGCAGTTCCTCACTGGTTCTTAAAGACCAGTTGGACTCTTGCAGTTCCTCAGTGGTTCTTAAAAGCCAGCTGGACTCTTGCAGTTCCTCAGTTGTTCTTAAAACCAGCTGGACTCTTACAGTTCCTCACTGGTTCTTAAAGACCAGTTGGACTCTTGCAGTTTCTCAGTGGTTCTTAAAGACCAACTGGACTCTTGCAGTTCCTCACTGGTTCTTAAAGACCAGCTGGACTCTTGCAGTTCCTCAGTGGTTCTTAAAGACCAGCTGGACTCTTGCAGTTCCTCAGTGGTTCTTATAGACCAGCTGGACTCTTGCAGTTCCTCACTGGTTCTTAAAGTCCAACTGGACTCTTGCAGTTCCTCAGTGGTTCTTAAAGACCAGTTGGACTCTTGCAGTTCCTCACTGGTTCTTAAAGACCAGCTGGACTCTTGCAGTTCCTCAGTGGTTCTTAAAGACCAGCTGGACTCTTGTAGTTCCTCACTGGTTCTTAAAGACCAGCTGGACTCTTGCAGTTCCTCAGTGGTTCTTGAAGACCAGTTGGACTCTTGCAGTTCCTCAGTGGTTCTTAAAGACCAGTTGGACTCTTGCAGTTCTTCAGTGGTTCTTAAAGACCAGTTGGACTCTTGCAGTTCAGTGGTTGTTCAGTGGTTCTTACAAGTGCAGAAATCAAAATGAACCTTGTGAATCCAGTGGGCCTCGTTGCTTTAGCAGTCCCACAGTGGTCTCAGTTATAGCATCCCCCCCCATGTTCCCGTGGTCTCAGTTATAGCATCCCCCCCATGTTCCAGTGGTCTCAGTTATAGCATCCCCCCCCATGTTCCCGTGGTCTCAGTTATAGCATCCCCCCCATGTTCCAGTGGTCTCAGTTATAGCATCCCCCCCATGTTCCAGTGGTCTCAGTTATAGCATCCCCCCCATGTTCCAGTGGTCTCAGTTATAGCATCCCCCCCATGTTCCAGTGGTCTCAGTTATAGCATCCCCCCCCATGTTCCAGTGGTCTCAGTTATAGCATCCCCCCCATGTTCCAGTGGTCTCAGTTATAGCATCCCCCCCATGTTCCAGTGGTCTCAGTTATAGCATCCCCCCCATGTTCCAGTGGTCTCAGTTATAGCATCCCCCCCATGTTCCAGTGGTCTCAGTTATAGCATCCCCCCCCCATGTTCCAGTGGTCTCAGTTATAGCATCCCCCCCATGTTCCAGTGGTCTCAGTTATAGCATCCCCCCCCCCATGTTCCAGTGGTCTCAGTTATAGCATCCCCCCCCCCATGTTCCAGTGGTCTCAGTTATAGCATCCCCCCCCATGTTCCAGTGGTCTCAGTTATAGCATCCCCCCCCCATGTTCCAGTGGTCTCAGTTATAGCATCCCCCCCAGGTTCCAGTGGTCTCAGTTATAGCATCCCCCCCCCATGTTCCAGTGGTCTCAGTTATAGCATCCCCCCCCCCATGTTCCAGTGGTCTCAGTTATAGCATCCCCCCCCCCATGTTCCAGTGGTCTCAGTTATAGCATCCCCCCCCCATGTTCCAGTGGTCTCAGTTATAGCATCCCCCCCCCATGTTCCAGTGGTCTCAGTTATAGCATCCCCCCCCCCATGTTCCAGTGGTCTCAGTTATAGCATCCCCCCCCCCATGTTCCAGTGGTCTCAGTTATAGCATCCCCCCCCCCATGTTCCAGTGGTCTCAGTTATAGCATCCCCCCCCCCATGTTCCAGTGGTCTCAGTTATAGCATCCCCCCCCCCATGTTCCAGTGGTCTCAGTTATAGCATCCCCCCCCCATGTTCCAGTGGTCTCAGTTATAGCATCCCCCCCCCCCATGTTCCAGTGGTCTCAGTTATAGCATCCCCCCCCCCATGTTCCAGTGGTCTCAGTTATAGCATCCCCCCCCCATGTTCCAGTGGTCTCAGTTATAGCATCCCCCCCCCCATGTTCCAGTGGTCTCAGTTATAGCATCCCCCCCCCCATGTTCCAGTGGTCTCAGTTATAGCATCCCCCCCCCCATGTTCCAGTGGTCTCAGTTATAGCATCCCCCCCCCATGTTCCAGTGGTCTCAGTTATAGCATCCCCCCCCCCCCATGTTCCAGTGGTCTCAGTTATAGCATCCCCCCCCCATGTTCCAGTGGTCTCAGTTATAGCATCCCCCCCCCCATGTTCCAGTGGTCTCAGTTATAGCATCCCCCCCCCCATGTTCCAGTGGTCTCAGTTATAGCATCCCCCCCCCATGTTCCAGTGGTCTCAGTTATAGCATCCCCCCCCCATGTTCCAGTGGTCTCAGTTATAGCATCCCCCCCCCCATGTTCCAGTGGTCTCAGTTATAGCATCCCCCCCCCCATGTTCCAGTGGTCTCAGTTATAGCATCCCCCCCCCATGTTCCAGTGGTCTCAGTTATAGCACCCCCCCCCATGTTCCAGTGGTCTCAGTTATAGCATCCCCCCCCCCATGTTCCAGTGGTCTCAGTTATAGCATCCCCCCCCCATGTTCTAGTGGTGTCAGTTTTATAATCCCCCCCCCATGTTCCATTGGTCTCAGTTATAGCACCCCCCCCATGTTCCAGTGGTCTCAGTTATAGCATCCCCCCCCATGTTCCAGTGGTCTCAGTTATAGCATCCCCCCCCCATGTTCCAGTGGTCTCAGTTATAGCATCCCCCCCCCATGTTCCAGTGGTCTCAGTTATAGCATCCCCCCATGTTCCCGTGGTCTCAGTTATAGCATCCCCCCCCATGTTCCAGTGGTCTCAGTTATAGCATCCCCCCCCCCCATGTTCCAGTGGTCTCAGTTATAGCATCCCCCCCCCCATGTTCCAGTGGTCTCAGTTATAGCATCCCCCCCCCATGTTCCAGTGGTCTCAGTTATAGCATCCCCCCCATGTTCCAGTGGTCTCAGTTATAGCATCCCCCCCATGTTCCAGTGGTCTCAGTTATAGCACCCCCCCCATGTTCCAGTGGTCTCAGTTATAGCATCCCCCCCCATGTTCCAGTGGTCTCAGTTATAGCATCCCCCCATGTTCCAGTGGTCTCAGTTATAGCATCCCCCCCCATGTTCCAGTGGTCTCAGTTATAGCATCCCCCCCCATGTTCCAGTGGTCTCAGTTATAGCATCCCCCCCCATGTTCCAGTGGTCTCAGTTATAGCATCCCCCCCCATGTTCCAGTGGTCTCAGTTATAGCATCCCCCCCATGTTCCAGTGGTCTCAGTTATAGCATCCCCCCCCATGTTCCAGTGGTCTCAGTTATAGCATCCCCCCATGTTCCAGTGGTCTCAGTTATAGCATCCCCCCCCATGTTCCAGTGGTCTCAGTTATAGCATCCCCCCCCATGTTCCAGTGGTCTCAGTTATAGCATCCCCCCCCATGTTCCAGTGGTCTCAGTTATAGCATCCCCCCCCATGTTCCAGTGGTCTCAGTTATAGCATCCCCCCCATGTTCCAGTGGTCTCAGTTATAGCATCCCCCCCATGTTCCAGTGGTCTCAGTTATAGCACCCCCCCCATGTTCCAGTGGTCTCAGTTATAGCATCCCCCCCCCCATGTTCCAGTGGTCTCAGTTATAGCATCCCCCCCCCATGTTCCAGTGGTCTCAGTTATAGCATCCCCCCCATGTTCCAGTGGTCTCAGTTATAGCATCCCCCCCATGTTCCAGTGGTCTCAGTTATAGCACCCCCCCCATGTTCCAGTGGTCTCAGTTATAGCATCCCCCCCCATGTTCCAGTGGTCTCAGTTATAGCATCCCCCCCCATGTTCCAGTGGTCTCAGTTATAGCATCCCCCCCATGTTCCAGTGGTCTCAGTTATAGCATCCCCCCCATGTTCCAGTGGTCTCAGTTATAGCATCCCCCCCATGTTCCAGTGGTCTCAGTTATAGCACCCCCCCCATGTTCCAGTGGTCTCAGTTATAGCATCCCCCCCATGTTCCAGTGGTCTCAGTTATAGCATCCCCCCATGTTCCAGTGGTCTCAGTTATAGCATCCCCCCCATGTTCCAGTGGTCTCAGTTATAGCATCCCCCCCCATGTTCCAGTGGTCTCAGTTATAGCACCCCCCCCATGTTCCAGTGGTCTCAGTTATAGCACCCCCCCCATGTTCCAGTGGTCTCAGTTATAGCATCCCCCCCATGTTCCAGTGGTCTCAGTTATAGCATCCCCCCCCATGTTCCAGTGGTCTCAGTTATAGCACCCCCCCCATGTTCCAGTGGTCTCAGTTATAGCACCCCCCCCATGTTCCAGTGGTCTCAGTTATAGCAGCCCCCCCAGGTTCCAGTGGTCTCAGTTATAGCATCCCCCCCCCATGTTCCAGTGGTCTCAGTTATAGCACCCCCCCCATGTTCCAGTGGTCTCAGTTATAGCACCCCCCCCATGTTCCAGTGGTCTCAGTTATAGCACCCCCCCCATGTTCCAGTGGTCTCAGTTATAGCACCCCCCCCCCCCATGTTCCAGTGGTCTCAGTTATAGCACCCCCCCCCCCCATGTTCCAGTGGTCTCAGTTATAGCACCCCCCCCCATGTTCCAGTGGTCTCAGTTATAGCACCCCCCCCCCCCATGTTCCAGTGGTCTCAGTTATAGCACCCCCCCCATGTTCCAGTGGTCTCAGTTATAGCACCCCCCCCCCCCATGTTCCAGTGGTCTCAGTTATAGCACCCCCCCCATGTTCCAGTGGTCTCAGTTATAGCATCCCCCCCCATGTTCCAGTGGTCTCAGTTATAGCATCCCCCCCATGTTCCAGTGGTCTCAGTTATAGCACCCCCCCCATGTTCCAGTGGTCTCAGTTATAGCATCCCCCCCCATGTTCCAGTGGTCTCAGTTATAGCCCCCCCCCATGTTCCAGTGGTCTCAGTTATAGCACCCCCCCCCCATGTTCCAGTGGTCTCAGTTATCGCACCCCCCCATGTTCCAGTGGTCTCAGTTATAGCATCCCCCCCCCATGTTCCAGTGGTCTCCCCCCCCATGTTCCAGTGGTCTCAGTTATAGCACCCCCCCCATGTTCCAGTGGTCTCAGTTATAGCATCCCCCCCTGTTCCAGTGGTCTCAGTTATAGCATCCCCCCCATGTTCCAGTGGTCTCAGTTATAGCACCCCCCCCATGTTCCAGTGGTCTCAGTTATAGCATCCCCCCCCCCATGTTCCAGTGGTCTCAGTTATAGCATCCCCCCCATGTTCCCGTGGTCTCAGTTATAGCACCCCCCCCCATGTTCCAGTGGTCTCAGTTATAACACTTGTACATGATAACTGGATAATTTATGTATAACTTGAGCATAGTAACTGGATAATTTATGCATGATAACTAATTATCTTAAGCATGATAACTGGATAATTTGTGCTTAATTACTGAATAACTTACACGTGATAAGTGGATAAAATATGCATAATAACTAGATAACTTGCGCATGATAACTGGAAAAGTTATGAATGATAACTGGATAATTTGTACATGATATCTGGATAACTTATCCATGATAATTGGATAACTTATGCACGATAACTGGATAACTTACGCATGATAACTTGTGCATGGTAAGTTATGCTTGATAACTGGTTAATATTTTCATGATAACTGAATCAACCGGCACCAACCTTACTGAGTGTATCTGGCACCAGTGCCTGTATCTGGCACCTGTGCCTGTATCTGGCACCAGTGCCTGTATCTGGCACCAGTGCCTGTATCTGGCACCAGTGCCTGTATCTGGCACCAGTGCCTGTATCTGGCACCAGTGCCTGTATCTGGCACCAGTGCCTGTATCTGGCACCAGTGCCTGTATCTGGCACCTGTGCCTGTATCTGGCACCTGTGCCTGTATCTGGCACCAGTGCCTGTATCTGGCACCTGTGCCTGTATCTGGCACCTGTGCCTGTATCTGGCACCTGTGCCTGTATCTGGCACCAGTGCCTGTATCTGGCACCTGTGCCTGTATCTGGCACCTGTGCCTGTATCTGGCACCTGTGCCTGTATCTGGCACCAGTGCCTGTATCTGGCACCTGTGCCTGTATCTGGCACCTGTGCCTGTATCTGGCACCTGTGCCTGTATCTGGCACCTGTGCCTGTATCTGGCACCTGTGCCTGTATCTGGCACCAGTGCCTGTATCTGGCACCTGTGCCTGTATCTGGCACCTGTGCCTGTATCTGGCACCTGTGCCTGTATCTGGCACCAGTGCCTGTATCTGGCACCTGTGCCTGTATCTGGCACCTGTGCCTGTATCTGGCACCTGTGCCTGTATCTGGCACCTGTGCCTGTATCTGGCACCTGTGCCTGTATCTGGCACCAGTGCCTGTATCTGGCACCTGTGCCTGTATCTGGCACCTGTGCCTGTATCTGGCACCTGTGCCTGTATCTGGCACCAGTGCCTGTATCTGGCACCTGTGCCTGTATCTGGCACCTGTGCCTGTATCTGGCACCAGTGCCTGTATCTGGCACCTGTGCCTGTATCTGGCACCTGTGCCTGTATCTGGCACCTGTGCCTGTATCTGGCACCAGTGCCTGTATCTGGCACCTGTGCCTGTATCTGGCACCTGTGCCTGTATCTGGCACCAGTGCCTGTATCTGGCACCTGTGCCTGTATCTGGCACCTGTGCCTGTATCTGGCACCTGTGCCTGTATCTGGCACCAGTGCCTGTATCTGGCACCTGTGCCTGTATCTGGCACCTGTGCCTGTATCTGGCACCAGTGCCTGTATTTGACACCAGTGCCGGGTATCTGGCACCTGTGCCTGTATCTGGCACCTGTGCCTGTATCTGGCACCTGTGCCTGTATCTGGCACCTGTGCCTGTATCTGGCACCTGTGCCTGTATCTGGCACCAGTGCCTGTATTTGACACCAGTGCCTGTATCTGGCACCTGTGCCTGTATCTGGCACCTGTGCCTGTATCTGGAACCAGTGCCTGTATTTGACACCAGTGCCGGGTATCTGGCACCTGTGCCTGTATCTGACACCAGTGCCTGTATCTGGCACCTGTGCCTGTATCTGGCACCAGTGCCTGTATCTGGCACCTGTGCCCGTATCTGGCACCTGTGCCTGTATCTGGCACCAGTGCCTGTATCTGGAACCTGTGCCTGTATCTGGCACCTGTGCCTGTATCTGGCACCTGTGCCTGTATTTGGGACCTGTTCTGTATCCGGCACCACTGCCTGTATTTGACACCAGTGCCTGTATCTGGCACTAGTGCCTGTATTTGACACCAGTGCATGTATCTGGCACTTGTGCCTATATCTGGCACCAGTGCCTGTATCTGGCACCTATGCCTGTATTTGGCACCAGTGCCTGTATATGGCACCTGTGCTTGTATCTGGCACCTGTACCTGTATCTGGCACCTGTTCCTGTATCTGGCACCAATGCCTGTATCTTGCACCTGTGCCTGTACCTGGCACCTGTGCCTGTATCTGGCACCTGTGCCTGTATCTTGCACCTGTGCCTGTATCTGGCACCTGTTCCTGTATTTGGCACCAGTGACTGTATCTGGCACCTGTGCCTGTATCTGGCACCTGTGCTTGTATCTGGTACCTGTGCCTGTATCTGGCACCTATGTCTGTATCTGGCACCAGCGCCTGTATCTGGCACCTCTACCTGCACCTGGCACCTGTGCCTGTTTCTGGCACCTATGCCTGTATCTAGCACCAATGCCTGTCTCTGGCACCGGTTCCTGTATTTGGCACCAGTGCCTGTATCCGGCACCTGTGCTTGTATCTGGCACCTGTGCCTGTATCTGGCACCTGTGCCTGTATCTGGCACCAGTGCCTGTATCTGGCACTAGTGCCTGTATCTGGCACCAGTGCCTGTATCTGGCACCTGTGCCTGTATCTGGCACCTGAGTTTGTATCTGGCATCTGTGCCTGTACCTGGCACCTGTACCTGTATCTGACACCTGTGCCTGTATCTGGCATCTGTGCCTGTATCTTGTATCAGTGCCTGCATCTGGCACGAGTACCTGTATCTGGCACCAGTAATTGTTTCTGGCACCAGTAATTGTACCTGGCACCAGTAATTGTATCTGGCATCAGTAATTGTATGTGGCACCAGTAAATGAATCTGACACCAGTAAATATATCTTGCGCTAATAAATGTATCTTGCACCAGTAATTGTATCTGGCACCAGTAATTATTTCTGGCACCAGTGCCTTTATCTGGCACCAGTGCCTGTATCTGGCACCAGTGCCTGTATCTGGCACCAGTGCCTGCATCTGGCACCAGTGTCTGCATCTGGCACCAGTGCCTATATCCGGCACCTATGCCTATATCTGGCATCAGTGCCTCTTCTGGAACCAGTATCTGTATCTGGCACCAGTACCTGTGTCTCTCACTAGTGCCTATATCTTGCACCAGTGCCTGTATCTGGCACCAGTAATTGTATCTGGTACCAGTGGCAGTATTTGACACCAGTGCCTGTATCTGACACCAGTGCCCGTATATGGCACCAGTGCCTGTATCTAGAACCAGTGCCTGTATCTGGCACTAGTGCCCGTATCTGGCACCAGTGCCTGTATCTGGAACCAGTGGCCGTATCTGGCACTAGTGCCCCAAGCTTGCACCAGCGCCAGTATCTGGCACCAGTGCCTATATCTGGCACCAGTGCCTGTACCTGGCACCAGGTACTTTTACCTGCATTTCTGGCACTGGCACTTTTAGGCCTGGCTCTGGCACCTGTATGCATAGCACTGGTACTTGCATGCCTGGGATTGGAACTTGCATGCGTGGCACTAGTACTTGCATGCCTGGCACTGGCACTTGTATGCCTGGCACTGGTAATTAGCACCTGGTACACACCTGTGTTAAGTAAAGATTCTTGTTACTTACCTGGCTCGGCGAAGCTAATAATCTCTGACGTCTTGGCATAGTAATCATCTTCGAAGATTTCCTCGTGAGACTGCTGTTGCTGCTGCAGCTCCGTCTGCTGTTCCTGCTGCTGTTGCTGCTGCTGCTGCTGCTGCTGTAGCAGCTCTCGGTCCTCCTCTGAACGGTACAGAGTCTCCAGCAGAACCTCGCGCGGTATACTTGTAGTCACATTGGGTTTGGTCCTCAGACCGAGCTTGCTTAGTATTTGTTGTTTGATACCCTCGATTCGGAGTGTCTCTAATGCCGTGGCGTCGGGCCCCAACCGAGGGTGGACACAGTTCGGGCAGCGGCGAGCCTCCGTGGGTGCCTCTGGGCGTGCCCATGTAGGCCTGGCCAGCAGGGCCAGCAGCGCCGCCGCCACCAGCCGCAGCCTCCTGGCGGTGTTACTCATGAGTCCCGTGCGCCGCGTCCATAGCAGGAGCCGTGTGTGCAGGACGGGGGCTGCGGCCTCACTGACAGCAGACGCTCGCCAGACAGCCGCACTAGTACCGTCGGTCACAGCGAGATGCCAGCAACCATCAGCCACACACACACACACATACACACCCACCGCTTCCATCACCGCCACCACCGCAAGCAACAGCAATGGCAGCAGCAACAGACACAACAGTTTTCCAGGGAAGAGACAAGAGGACCTAAGAAAAGAGGGCTCTGTTGCGGGTGGGCCCTCATAGCTTAGCGGCAGACCGGGTAAGATGTCAACTGCATTGACTTCCCCACATGCAGTACATATCTGCATAGATAGCAACACACAGTTAGCGAGCACACACACACACACACACACACACACACACACACACACTTCTGGTCTTGGGGGACTGGACAACGCAGATTATTTTCCTTCTAGAGACCAGAAGACAACACTACACAAGGGCTGAAGCAGACAATCTACACAGTCGAGTGACGGTCGAGACGTATACAACACTAGCAGACACACAGCTTTGCTTAAGTAACAACGGGGAAGACATCGGCTAAGCTTTCCCTATAAGTGTTGTCCCCGTTCACCTAGCAGTAAACAGGTGTTAGTCACCTTGTACTCTTACAACCCATCTGGAAATAAGCCAAAATGTCTGGCTTTCTTGGCTTACTAACTATCCGAGTTTGGTGGTCAAGACCACACCTGTCACTACGCCTGTCACTACACCTGTCACTACATCTGTCACTGTACCTGTCACGACACCTGTCACTACGCCTGTCATTACGCCTGTCACTACACCAGTGGTCTCTTTTGGTTTTGGTTTCTACTGGTAGTGGTCTTTGCTGGTAGTGGATTTTTCTGGTAATGGACTTTGTTAGTAGTGGTCTCTGGTGGTAGTGGTCTTTGCTGGTAGAGGCTTTGCTTCTAGTGGTCTCTAGTAGTTGTGGTCTTTGCTGGTAATGGTCTTTGCTTGTAGTGATCTTTGCTGGTAGTGGTCTTTGCTGTTCGTGGTTTTTGCTGGTAGTGGTCTTTTCTGGTAGCGGTCTTTTCTGGTAGTGGTCTTTGCTGGTAGTGGTCAAGGTCACTGCTGGTTTGGTCTCTGCTGGTTATAGTCTCTATTGGTTTAGTCTGTCGTTGTGGTCTCTGCAGGTTGTGGTCTCTTCAGGTTGTGGTCTCTTCTGGTTGTGGTCTCTGCTGGTTGTTGTCTCTGCTGGTTATGGTCTCTGCTGGTTTGGTCTCTGCTGTTATAATCTTTTCTGGTTTGATCTCTGCTGGTTGTGGTCTCTTCAGGTTGTGGTCTCTTCTGGTTGTGGTCTCTGCTGGTTGTTGTCTCTGCTGGTTATGGTCTCTGCTGGTTTGGTCTCTGCTGTTATAATCTTTTCTGGTTTGATCTCTGCTGGTTGTGGTCTCTTCAGGTTGTGGTCTCTTCTGGTTGTGGTCTCTGCTGGTTGTTGTCTCTGCTAGTTATGGTCTCTGCTGGTTTGGTCTCTGCTGTTATAATCTTTTCTGGTTTGATCTCTGCTGGTTGTGGTCTCTTCAGGTTGTGGTCTCTTCTGGTTGTGGTCTCTGCTGGTTGTTGTCTCTGCTGGTTATGGTCTCTGCTGATTTGGTCTCTGCTGTTATAATCTTTTCTGGTTTGATCTCTGCTGGTTGTGGTCTCTTCAGGTTGTGGTCTCTTCTGGTTGTGGTCTCTGCTGGTTGTTGTCTCTGCTAGTTATGGTCTCTGCTGGTTTGGTCTCTGCTGTTATAATCTTTTCTGGTTTGATCTCTGCTGGTTGTGGTCTCTTCAGGTTGTGGTCTCTTCTGGTTGTGGTCTCTGCTGGTTGTTGTCTCTGCTGGTTATGGTCTCTGCTGATTTGGTCTCTGCTGTTATAATCTTTTCTGGTTTGATCTCTGCTGGTTGTGGTCTCCTGGTTTAGTTTCTGCTGATAGAAGTCTCTGCTGATCTAGTCTATGCTGGCTTAGTTTCTTCTGGTTTGGCCTCTGCTGGGCATGGTCTCTGCTGGTATGGTCTCTGCTGGTTATGGTCTCTGCTGGTTATGGTCTCTGCTGGTTATGGTCTCTGCGGGTTGTGGTCTCTATTGTTTTCGTTTTTCCTTGTAGTGGTCACTGCTGGTTATGGTCTCTGCTGTTATGGTCTCTGCTGGTTATGGTCTCTGCTGGTTATGATCTCTGTTGGTTTGGTCTCTGCTGTTATGGTCTCTGCTGTTATGGTCTCTGCTGTTATGGTCTCCGCTGGTTGTGGTCTCTCCTGGTTGTTGTCTTTACTGGCTGTGGTCTCTGCTGGTTGTGGTCTCTGATGGTTATGGTCTCTGCTGATTGTGATCTCTTCTGGTTATGGTCTCTGCTGATTTGGTCTCTGCTGGTTGTGGTCTCTTCTGGTTAAGGTCTCTGCTGGTTAAGGTCTCTGCTGGTTGTAATCTCTTCTGGTTTAGTCTCTCCTGGTTACGGTCTCTGCTGATTATGGTCTCTCCTGGTTGTGGTTTCTTCTGGTTATGGTCTCTGCCTGTTTGGTCTCTGCTAGCTGTAGTCTCTGCTGGTTATGGTCTCTGTTGGTTATGGTCTCTTCTGGTTTAGTCTCTCCTGGTTAAGGTCTCTTCTGGTTGTGGTCTCTTCTGGTTGTGGTCTCCTCTAGATGTGGTCTCTGTTAGTTGTGGTCTCTGCTGGTTGTGGAGTCTTCTGGTTGTGGTCTCTGTTGGTTATGATCTCTTCTGGTTTAGTCTGTGCTGGTTGTGGTTTCTGCTGGTTTAGTTTCCGCTGGTTTGGTCTCTTCTGGTTATGGTCTCTGCTGGTTTAGTCTCTGCTGGTTTAGTTACCGCTGGTTTGGTCTTTGCTGGTTATGGACTCTCTTGGTTATGGTCTCTGCTGGTAATGACACGATTGCAAACAAACCATACCACGGGCGGGGATAGAACCCGCGATCAGAGAGTCTCAAAACTCCAGACCGTCGCGTTAGCCACTGGACCAGCTAGCCACAATAAGATTCGTCCAACTAGGTATATTTCTACACCATAGGAAGGTTAGCATAGGCACCATGACCACAAATGCTAACGCGACGGTCTGGAGTTTTGAGACTCTCTGATTGCGGGTTCTATCCCCGCCCGTGGTATGGTTTTTTTCCTGCTGGTTATGGTCTCCGTTGATCTAGTCTATGCTGGTTTAGTTACAGCTGGTTTGGTCTCTGCTGGTTATGGTCTCTGCTGGTTATGGTCTCTGCTGGTTATGGTCTCTGCTGGTTATGGTCTCTGCAGGTTGTGGTCTTTATTGGTTTGGTTCTTGCTGGTAGTGGTCTGTGATGGTGATGGTCTGTGCTGGTAGTGGTCTGTGCTTTTAGTGGTCTGTGCTGGTAGTGGTCTGTGCTGGTTGTGGTCTCTACTGATAGTGGTCCTAGCTGCTAGTGGTCTCTGCTTGTTTTGTCTCCGCTGGTTATCGTCTCTCCAAGTAAGGGTCTGTGCTGGTTATGGTCTCTATTGGTTTGGTTTTTGCTGGCAGTGGTCTGTCCTGGTAGTGGTCTGAGCTGGTTGTGGTCTCTGCTGGCAGTGGTCTTTACTGGAAGGAGTCTGCTTCTAGTGGTCTATGCTAGTGATGGTCTCCGCTTCTAGTGGCCTTTGCTGGTAGTGATCAGTGCTGGTATTTGTCACTGCTTCCAGTGGTCTTTGTTGGTTGTGGTCTTTGCTTCTACTGGTCCCTGGAAGTTGTGGTCTCTGGTGAAAGTGGTCTCTGCTGGTTGTGGACTTTGCTGGTTATGGTCATTGCTGGTAGCGGTCTTTGCAGGTAGTGGTCTTTGCTTGTGGTGGTCTTTGCTGGTAGTGGTATCTGCAGGAAGTGGTCTTTTTTGGTAGTGGTCTTTGCTTCTAGTTGTCTTTGCTTCTAGTTATCTTTGCTAGTTGTGGTTTTTGCTGGTTGTGGTCTTTTCTTTTAGTGGTCTCTCCTGGTTGTGGTCTTTGCTAGTAGTGGTCTTTGCTGGTAGTGGTTTTTGCTGATTGTGGTCTTTGCTGTTTGTGGTCTCTCCTGGTTGAGGCCTTTGCTAGTAGTGGTCTTTGCTAGTAGTGGTCTTTGCTGGTGTTGGTCTTTGCTGGTGGTGGTTTTTGCTGGTAGTGGTCTTTGCTGGTATTGGTATCTGCTAGTAATGGTATCTTCTGGTAGTGGTCTTTGCTGATAGTGGTCTCTGCTAGTTTGATCTCTGCTGGCTGTGTTTTCTGGTGGTTTGGTCTTCTGGTAATGGTCTCTGCTGGTTGTGGTCTATGGTGGTTAGGTCTTCTGATAATGGTCTCTGCTGGTTGTGGCCTATGGTGGTTTGGTCTTCTGATAATGGTCTATGCTTGTAGTGGTATTTGCTGGTGGTGGTCTTTGCTGTTTGTGGTCTATGCTGGTAGTGGTCTTCGCTGGTGGTCTTTGCTGGTAGTGGTCTTTGGTGGAAATGGTGTCTGCTGGTAGTGGTCTCTTCTGGTAATGTTCTGTGGCTGGCTGTAGTCTCTGCTGGCAGAGGTCTCTGCTGGTAGTGGCTGCCCTTCCCTGGTACGCCAGGTACGAGCGGCATGCCCAAGACACCTTTCATTGCTGTGGTAAGCAAGAGACAGGAGATTGCAGGGGGCAGGGTCATGCACTGGCAGACAAGAGATAACAGAGGGCAGGGTCATGCAAGGGGTACATAAACACTTACATATATTTATATATTTGAATACCAGCTGACCCCCTGACACCTCCGCTTATTTTTAACCTAACTTACCAAGGTAGAATCCATTCACTTATCGTCTGGATCTGTTCAGCTTTTAGCGAGATGTGGTTATGCTTGCAGAGGTTAAGGGTGGGGTGAGGGGTGAGTGTTTGGGGTTATCAACAGACTGGTCTTCTAGACTGTCCAGTCTCCACGTTCAACCTTCCTATCTTAAAACTCTATTTTCCCTTCGTGCAGTTTTGGCAGGATTGTCTAGTTACCTCTTGTATCTTTTTCTGATTAGTTCTTCCTCTGCTTCTCTGCATATATATATATATATATATATATATATATATATATATATATATATATATATATATATATATATATATATATATATATATATATATATATATATATATATATATATATATATATATATATAAATATATACATATATATATATATATATATATATATATATATATATATATATATATATATATATATATATATATATATATATATCTTTCTTTCTTTCAACACACCGGCCGTATCCCACCGAGGCGGGGTGGCCCAAAAGGAAAAACGAAAGTTTCTCCTTTTACATTTAGTAATATATACAGGAGAAGAGGTTACTAGCCCCTTGCTCCCGGCATTTTAGTTGCCTCTTACAACACGCATGGCTTACGGAGGAAGAATTCTGTTCCACTTCCCCATGGAGATAAGAGGAAATAAACAAGAATAAGAACTAGAAAGAAAATAGAAGAAAACCCAGAGGGGTGTGTATATATGTGCTTGTACATGTATGTGTAGTGTGACCTAAGTGTAAGTAGAAGTAGCAAGACGTACCTGAAATCTTGCATGTTCATGAGACAGAAAAAAGGACACCAGCAATCCTACCATCATGTAAAACAATTACAGGCTTTCGTTTTACACTCACTTGGCAGGACGGTAGTACCTCCCTGGGCGGTTGCTGTCTACCAACCTACTACCTATAATATATATATATATGTATATATATATATATATATATTTATATATATGTATATATATATATATATATTTATATATATGTATATATATATATATATATACCTCATCACTCTCCATTACTGTCTTGCCAGAGGCGTACCGATACTACAATTGAAAAACTACAACATGTCTCCACCCCTCCTTCAGAGTAGTCACTGTACTTTCAACCTCCAGGACTCAAGTCCAGCTAACCGATTTCCATGAATCCCTTCATAAATGCTACTTACCTCACAGCACGTCAAGTCATAAAAACCATTTGTCTCCACTCGCTCCTATCTTACACGCACACTTGTTGGAAGTTTAAACCCCACTCATACTAAACCTCATTCATGCATTACAACCTTACCTAGAATATACCCCTTCCCCGCTTTCCTTCCACTACAGATTTTTACGCCCTACAAGACATTCTTTTTTGTTTCAGCCTCAAAAACACTTTCTCTGCCCTCTTGGTAATATTTTAGTAATCCTGCACCTCCTTCTGATTGCTAAGCTACGGATTCTCTGCATAATGCTCACACCATACAGTTGCCTTTGGATACGACATCTCCACTGCCTCCAGCCTACTTTTCGTTGCAACATTCACCACTCATGTTTCACATCCATATAAGAACGTTGGTACCACTATAGTCTCATACATTTCCCTCTTTGCTTCCATGGATAATGTTCTTTGTCTACACACAGTCCTCAGAGCACCACTCACCTTTTTCCCTTCATCATTTCTATGGTTCACCTCATCTTTCATAGACCCATTTGCTGACGAATCCACTCCCAAATATCTGAACACATTCACTTCTTCCATACTCCCTCCCTCAATCTGATATTCAATCTTCATTACCTAAAGTTTTTTGTTATCATCATCATCTTGTTCTTTCCTATGTTCACTTTTCATTTCCTTCTTGTCCATACCCTACCAAATTCGTCCACCAATTTCTGTAACTTCTCTTCAGAATCTCCCAAAAATCAGCAAAAACGCAACTGTGGAAACTCTCTCTTTGTGTTAGGTTTTTATCTTTTAATCCCACACTTCTTCCCAACACACGAGCATTCACTTCTCTTACAGCCTCATCTATAATTACACTGAACAACCATGATGACATCACGCATCCCTGTCTAAGGCCTACTTTTACTGGAAAATAATCTCCCTCTCCTACGTACTCTAATCTGAGTCTCACTATCCTCGTAAAAACTCTTGACTGATTTCTGCAACCTACCATCTATTCTATACACTTACAACATCTGCCACATTGCTCCCCTATCCATCCTATCACACGCATTTTCCAATCCATAAATGCAATGAAAATCTTTTTACCCCTATCTAAATACTCTTCACATATATGCTTCACAGTAAACACTTGGTCTAAACACTCCCTACCCTTCGTAAAGCCTTCTGGTTCATCTGCGATCCCGCTTTCCATCTTACTCTTAATTTTTTCAATAAAAAGTCTGCTATACACCATCCCCTCTTTCATACAGTTATTAAATAAAAGCACCAACCTTTACAAAACTATATCCCCACCTCTTCTTAACATTTCTGTCTTTATCCTATCAATCCCAGCTGCTTTACCCACTCTCATTCTACCGCACAGCCTCATGCACCACCCCATCACTCACATCTGGCTCTTCATCACTCCTAAAAGATATACCTCTCTGGCCAATGCAAGAAATCACAGCTCCCTTGTCTTCATTAACATTTAACCGTTCCTCAGAATATTCGCTCCATCTTCTTGATACCTCTAACTACCCTTTTAATAACTCTCCTATTTTTAACTGTCAGATCCATTTGTTCCCAAGACTTTCTCTGCTTATTAATCTCATTCCAAAACTTTTTCCTATTCTCAACAAAGTTTGTTGACAGCATTCCACCCACTCTATCATTTGCTCTTCTTTTACATTTCCTTCACCACTTTCTTAACCTCTCTTTGTCTCTCACTTTAGCAGTCATGTTCACTACCACAGTGACTCTCACTTGGTTCAAAACTCCCTAAACACACACTTAATCTCTCTCTCTCTCTCTCTCTCTCTCTCTCTCTCTCTCTCTCTCTCTCTCTCTCTCTCTCTCTCTCTCTCTCTCTCTCTCTCTCTCTCTCTCTCTCTCTCTCTCTCTCTCTCTCTCTCTCTCCTCTACACTCCTCTCTTCTCCAGGTGCATAAACACTTACTATAACCCACTTTTCACATCCGACCCTTATTTTAATCCAAATAATCCTTGAATTTATACTTTTATATTCCCTCGTCTCCTGCTGTAACTGATCATTCAACATTATTGCTACCCCTTCCTTAGCTCTAACTCTCTCAGATACTCCTGACCTAACCCCATTTATTCTCCCCACTGAAACTCCCCTACACTCTTCAACTTTGTTCCGTGTATATATGTACAACACACACACACACACACACACACACACACACACACACACACACACACACACACACACACACACACACACACACACACACACACGCACACACACACACACACACACACACACACACACACACACACACACACACACACACACACACACACACACACACACACACACACACACACACACACATGACGGAAGGAATAGACTCTGAGGTGTCCCTGTTTGCAGATGACGTGAAGTTGATGAGAAGAATACACTCGATCGAAGACCAGGCAGAACTACAAAGGGATCTGGACAGGCTGCAGACCTGGTCCAGCAATTGGCTCCTGGAGTTCAATCCCACCAAGTGCAAAGTCATGAAGATTGGGGAAGGGCAAAGAAGGCCGCAGACGGAGTACAGTCTAGGGGGTCAGAGACTACAAACCTCACTCAAGGAAAAAGATCTTGGGGTGAGTATAACACCAGGCACATCTCCTGAAGCGCACATCAACCAAATAACTGCTGCAGCATATGGGCGCCTAGCAAACCTCAGAACAGCATTCCGACATCTTAATAAGGAATCGTTCAGGACCCTGTACACCGTATACGTTAGGCCCATATTGGAGTATGCGGCACCAGTTTGGAACCCACACCTAGCCAAGCACGTAAAGAAACTAGAGAAAGTGCAAAGGTTTGCAACAAGACTAGTCCCAGAGCTAAGAGGTATGTCCTACGAGGAGAGGTTAAGGGAAATCAACCTGACGACACTGGAGGACAGGAGAGATAGGGGGGACATGATAACGACATACAAAATACTGAGGGGAATTGACAAGGTGGACAAAGACAGGATGTTCCAGAGATTGGACACAGTAACAAGGGGACACAGTTGGAAGCTAAAGACACAGATGAATCACAGGGATGTTAGGAAGTATTTCTTCAGCCACAGAGTAGTCAGTAAGTGGAATAGTTTGGGAAGCGATGTAGTGGAGGCAGGATCCATACATAGCTTTAAGCAGAGGTATGATAAAGCTCACGGCTCGGGGAGAGTGACCTAGTAGCGATCAGTGAAGAGGCGGGGCCAGGAGCTCGGACTCGACCCCCGCAACCTCAACTTGGTGAGTACAACTAGGTGAGTACACACACACACACACACGCACACACACACACACACACACACACACGCACACACACACACACACACACACACACACACACACACACACACACACACACACACACACACACACACACACACACACACACACACACACACACACACACACACACACACACATATTCTTCTTTCAACGTACCAGCCGTATCCCACCGAGGCAGGGTGGCCCAAAAGAAAAAACTAAAATTTCTCCTTTTAAATTTAGTAATATATACAGGAGAATTGGTTACTAGCCCCTTGCTCCCGGCATTTTAGTCGCCTCTTACAACATGCATGGCTTACAAAGGAAGAATTCTGTTCCACTTCCCCATGGAGATAAGAGGAAATAAACAAGAACAAGAATTAGAAAGAAAATAGAAAAAAACCCAGAGGGGTGTATATATATATGCTTGTACATGTATGTGTAGTGTGACCTAAGTGTAAGTAGAAGTAGCAAGACGTACCTGTAATCTTGCATATTTATGAGACAGACAAAAGACACCAGCAATCCTACCATCATGTAAAACAATTACACGCTTTCGTTTTACACTCACTTGGCAGGACGGTAGTACCTCCCTGGGCGGTTGCTGTCTACCAACCTACTACGTACAACACACACACTCATGTATATATATATATATATATATATATATATATATATATATATATATATATATATATATATATATATATATATATATATGCAAAACAACCACTCTGAAAGAATAGAGAAATTCAATTCCAAGCGCTTTCGTGGCTACTCACATTATCAAGGAACTATGAAAGTAAAGCATCCAAGGAAGGTATAAAAGGGGTCTGGCCAGCACCTCACTAACAGATCCCACAACGGTTAAACACGTGACGCGCGCCGACCCAACTTGGATAGGTCCTTTGCACAACTCACCCACAAACTATTCTACCCAAGAAAATTTAAAAATTATTATTTATCCAGTGTATTTTTAAATTCTTCCCAAATTCTATTAATTATAAATGGATCTAATTTATATAAACCAAAGGAAATATTCATATTATTGTCAAAACTGCTTTTTATGAAACAAGATTCAATTATATTCCTGTCGACCATGGACTTGCTTGATACTACGTTCTCAACTTTTTGAAAATCAATTGGATGGTTAAAATCTCTTACATGAATAAATAGAGCATTGGAATCTTGTCCAGTTCTAATGCTATATTTATGTTGTTTTAATCTTAGTTCGAGATTTTTACCAGTTTGACCGTAATAAACTTTATCGCAAATTTTACAAGGAATCTTATAGACACATCCATCAGCATTTTGGGGGGAATTCTTTATCAAAAGTTTTTTTACTGTATCAAGATTTTTGAATACACTTTAATATTAAAAGTCTTAAGAAGAGAAGGCATATCAACCAAGTTTTCATGGTAAGGGAGAACCAACATATTTTTAGTTGAATAAGGCTGGTTGTCCCTTTTTGGATTGTAAAAAGTATTTCTAGCAACTTTAAAAGATTTATCAATTACATTTCTTGGGTATTTTAAATCATTACCTATTTCATAAATTTTGGATATTTCCTCATCTATGAACTCAGGACTACAAGTTCGTAAAGCTCTCAAAAACATTGATGAGAAAACAGACAGTTTGACTCTATCTTGATGCGAGGAATAATAGTGGACATAGGAACAGTTATTTGTAGGTTTTCTGTAAATTTTAAATTTGAATTCATTATTACCCTTAATAATTAAAACATCTAGAAAAGGCAATGAGTTATTTTCTTCAAACTCAACAGTAAAGTTTATAGAATGGGCTAAGCTATTTAACTTTCCAAGGAAATGGTGTATATCTACATTTTTGGGCATAAGACACAAAATATCATCAACATATCTGAACCATTTTGCTCTATTAGGGAGGATTGTGGGTGAGTTGTGCAAAGGACCTATCCAAGTTGGGTCGGCGCGCGTCAGGTGTTTAACCGTTGTGGGATCTGATAGTGAGGTGCTGGCCAGACCCCTTATATAGCTTCCTTGGATGCTTTACTTTCATAGTTCCTTGATAATGTGAGTAGTCACGAAAGCGCTTGGAATTTCTCTATTCTTCAGAGTGGTTGTTTTGCATATTTTGAAATCGCCTGTTTACTGTGATCTTATTACATATATATATATATATATATATATATATATATATATATATATATATATATATATATATATATATATATATATATATATATATATATATATATATATATATATATATATATATATATTATATATATACAGGTAGTAGGTTTGTAGACAGCAACCACCCAGGGAAGTACTACCGTCCTGCCAGATGACTGAAACAGAAACCTGTAACTGTTTTGCATTATTGTAGGATTGCTGGATTCTTTTTCTGTCTCATAAACACGCTAGATAACAGGGATATCTTGCTACTCCTACTTACACTTTGGTCACACTTCACAGACACGCACATGCATATATATATACATACATCCAGGTTTTTCTCCTTTTTCTAAATAGCTCTTGTTCTTCTTTATTTCTTCTGTTGTCCATGGGGAAGTGGAAAAGAATCTTTCCTCCGTAAGCCATGCGTGTCGTATGAGGCGACTAAAATGCCGGGAGCAATGGGCTAGTAACCCCTTCTCCTGTAGACATTTACTAAAAAAGAGAAGAAAAACTTTATAAAACTGGTATGCTTGAATGTGCGTGGATGTAGTGCGGATGACAAGAAACAGATGATTGCTGATGTTATGAATGAAAAGAAGTTGGATGTCCTGGCCCTAAGCGAAACAAAGCTGAAGGGGGTAGGGGAGTTTCGGTGGGGGAAATAAATGGGATTAAATCTGGAGTATCTGAGAGAGTTAGAGCAAAGGAAGGGGTAGCAGTAATGTTGAAGGATCAGTTATGGAAGGAGAAAAGAGAATATGAATGTGTAAATTCAAGAATTAGGTAGATTAAAGTAAAGGTTGGATGCGAAAAGTGGGTCATAATAAGCGTGTATGCACCTGGAGAAGAGAGGAATGTAGAGTAGAGAGAGAGATTTTGGGAGATGTTAAGTGAATGTATAGGAGCCTTTGAACCAAGTGAGAGAGTAATTGTGGTAGGGGACCTGAATGCTAAAGTAGGAGAAACTTTTAGAGAGGGTGTGGTAGGTAAGTTTGGGGTGCCAGGTGTAAATGATAATGGGAGCCCTTTGATTGAACTTTGTATAGAAAGGGGTTTAGTTATAGTTAATACATATTTTAAGAAAAAGAGGATAAATAAGTATACAAGATATGATGTAGGGCGAAATGACAGTAGTTTGTTGGATTATGTATTGGTAGATAAAAGACTGTTGAGTAGACTTCAGGATGTACATGTTTATAGAGGGGCCACAGACATATCAGATCACTTTCTAGTTGTAGCTACACTGAGAATAAAAGGTAGATGGGATACAAGGAGAATAGAAGCATCAGGGAAGAGAGAGGTGAAGGTTTATAAACTAAAAGAGGAGGCAGTTAGGGTAAGATATAAACAGCTATTAGAGGATAGATGGGCTAATGAGAGCATAGGAAATGGGGTCGAAGAGGTATGGGGTAGGTTTAAAAATGTAGTGTTAGAGTGTTCAGCAGAAGTTTGTGGTTACAGGAAAGTGGGTACTGGAGGGAAGAGGAGCGATTGGAGGAATGATGATGTAAAGAGAGTAGTAAGGGAGAAAAATTTAGCATATGAGAAGTTTTTACAAAGTAGAAGTGATGCAAGGAGGGAAGAGAATATGGAGAAAAAGAGAGAGGTTAAGAGAGTGGTGAAGCAATGTAAAAAGAGAGCAAATGAGAGAGTGGGTGAGATGTTATCAACAAATTTTGTTGAAAATAAGAAAAAGTTTTGGAGTGAGATTAACAAGTTAAGGAAGCCTAGAGAACAAATGGATTTGTCAGTTAAAAGTAGGAGAGGAGAGTTATTAAATGGAGAGTTAGAGGTATTGGGAAGATGGAGGGAATATTTTGAGGAATTGTTAAATGTTGATGAAGATAGGGAAGATGTGATTTCGTGTATAGGGCAAGGACGAATAACATCTTGTAGGAGTGAGGAAGAGCCAGTTGTGAGTGTGGGGGAAGTTCGTGAGGCAGTAGGTAAAATGAAAGAGGGTAAGGCAGCCGGGATTGATGGGATAAAGATAGAAATGTTAAAAGCAGGTGGAGATATAGTTTTGGAGTGGTTGGTGCAATTATTTAATAAATGTATGGAAGAGGGTAAGGTACCTAGGGATTGGCAGAGAGCATGCATAGTTCCTTTGTATAAAAGCAAAGGGGACAAAAGAGAGTGCAAAAATTATAGGGGGATAAGTCTGTTGAGTATACCTGGTAAAGTGTATGGTAGAGTTATTATTGAAAGAATTAAGAGTAAGACGCAGAATAGGATAGCAGATGAACAAGGAGGCTTTAGGAAAGGTAGGGGGTGAGTGGACCAGGTGTTTACAGTGAAACATATAAGTGAACAGTATTTAGATAAGGCTAAAGAGGTCTTTGTGGCATTTATGGATTTGGAAAAGGCGTATGACAGGGTGGATAGGGGGGCAATGTGGCAGATGTTGCAGGTGTATGGTGTAGGAGGTAGGTTACTGAAAGCAGTGAAGAGTTTTTACGAGGATAGTGAGGCTCAAGTTAGAGTATGTAGGAAAGAGGGAAATTATTTCCCAGTAATAGTAGGCCTTAGACGAGGATGTGTGACGTCACCGTGGTTGTTTAATATATTTATAGATGGGGTTGTAAGAGAAGTAAATGCGAGGGTCTTGGCAAGAGGCGTGGAGTTAAAAGATAAAGAATCACACATAAAGTGGGAGTTGTCACAGTTGCTCTTTACTGATGACACCGTGCTCTTGGGAGATTCTGAAGAGAAGTTGCAGAGATTGGTGGATGAATTTGGTAGGGTGTGCAAAAGAAGAAAATTAAAAGTGAATACAGGAAAGAGTAAGGTTATGAGAATAACAAAAAGATTAGGTGATGAAAGATTGGATATCAGATTGGAGGGAGAGAGTATGGAGGAGGTGAATGTATTCAGATATTTGGGAGTGGACGTGTCAGCAGATGGGTCTATGAAAGATGAGGTGAATCATAGAATTGATGAGGGGAAAAGGGTGAGTGGTGCACTTAGGAGTCTGTGGAGACAAAGAACTTTGTCCTTGGAGGCAAAGAGGGGAATGTATGAGAGTATAGTTTTACCAACGCTCTTATATGGGTGTGAAGCATGGGTGATGAATGTTGCAGCGAAGAGAAAGCTGGAGGCAGTGGAGATGTCATGTCTGAGGGCAATGTGTGGTGTGAATATAATGCAGAGAATTCGTAGTTTGGAAGTTAGGAGGAGGTGCGGGATTACCAAAACTGTTGTCCAGAGGGCTGAGGAAGGGTTGTTGAGGTGGTTCGGACGTGTAGTGAGAATGGAGCGAAACAGAGTGACTTCAAGAGTGTATCAGTCTGTAGTGGAAGGAAGGCGGGGTAGGGGTCGGCCTAGGAAAGGTTGGAGGGAGGGGGTAAAGGAGGTTTTGTGTGCGAGGGGCTTGGACTTCCAGCAGGCATGCGTGAGCGTGTTTGATAGGAGTGAATGGAGACAAATGGTTTTTAATACTTGACGTGCTGTTGGAGTGTGAGCAAAGTAACATTTATGAAGGGGTTCAGGGAAACCGGCAGGCCGGACTTGAGTCCTGGAGATGGGAAGTACAGTGCCTGCACTCTGAAGGAGGGGTGTTAATGTTGCAGTTTAAAAACTGTAGTGTAAAGCATCCTTCTGGCAAGACAGTGATGGAGTGAATGATGGTGAAAGTTTTTCTTTTTCGGGCCACCCTGCCTTGGTGGGAATCGGCCAGTGTGATAATAATAATAATAATATATATATATATATATATATATATATATATATATATATATATATATATATATATATATATATATATATATCTCTATTTGTGTGTGTGTGTGTGTGTGTGTGTGTGTGTGTGTGTGTGTGTGTGTGAAGAGCGTAGGGGAGTCTCAGTGGGGAGAATAAATGGGGTTAGGTCAGGAGTATCAGAGAGTTAGAGCTAAGGAAGGGGTAGCAATAATGTTGAATGATCAGTTATAGCAGGAGACGAGGGAATATAAAAGTATAAATTCAAGGATTATTTGGATTAAAATAAGGGTCGGACTAAAATAAGGACTCGAACCCATGGTGCTTTGGCCTGCCCCTTGGTGGACGAAAACTCATGACGCCCTAATCCACTGAACCATACGATCCTTAAGAGTAGCGCATCCAGCGGAACTGAATGTCGTACTCGCTACCCAAGTATATACGATGGTGTGGATGACTCGAGGCTAATTTCATTCTAGTTCCTGTTTGGTGTACTAATACAACGAGCAGTATTTTATATTATTGTGACCACGAACGAAGTGTTGTTATTGATCAATACCACTCGTGCGTGGTCACAATAATATAAAATACTGCTCGTTGTACTAGTACACCAAACAGATACTAGAATGAAATTAGCCTCGAGTCATCCACACTATCGTATATCCTTGGGTAGCGAGTACGACATTCAGTTCCGCTGGATGCGCTACTCTTAAGGATCGTATGGTCCAGTGGATTAGGGCGTCATGAGTTTTCGTCCACCAAGGGGCAGGCCAAAGCAGCATGGGTTCGAGTCCTTGGCTAGTCGCAGTGTCACACCAACTCTTTTTCAAGATCTTGCAATAGTGTAAAGGAATGGGAAGAAGTCCAGGTAGGTATGTCCATGAGAAGGCTTACACAGGAAGAGGGAGGGCCAGGGGGCCACAATGGAGGACAGTGAGGTACTTGACTACCTGGCAGCCGAGCCCAAAAGCATTGATTGTGTAGTAGTAAACAGGAAAATATATCACTTATGACGTGTCAAATATCATGACCGAAACACCAAGCTTCCAGGCCTCTCGTTATCATGGAACATCTCGGAAGCCCACATGAAACAGCAATGTGGATCTCACTGATAAACTGCAGAACCCTAATATTTTTAATGACTTGACCCTGATAAGTTTTGACATTATTGTTTTATTTAATTGAGTCCCAGTAAGTGATCTGTTATCCTACTTGAAGATGAACTGGAAAACTTTCCTATGACATTCCCTAAGAACATTATTATTGAGTTGATTAAGTTTATGTATTCGATTGCAAGTTTGTGTTTGAGGGAAAATATTATGCCCAAAAGTATGGAATGGGTATGGGAAATCCATTGTCTCTCCTATTAAATAATCTTTATTCGTGTATCCATTACTATTCCAATCACGAAACAAGAGTAAAAAGGAGCATCTTTCTCACTGTGTTATTGCGAGCCTTGTGAGTTTGCAACCAGGAGTTTCTCGATGAGGGAATTTTGAAAACCTTTGATGTTGCAGCGAAACTATGGTATCCTGAGAAGTTTATAGAAAAGGATTTGATAGCAGCTAGGAAGACTTATAGAACTAAATCCTAGGATAAGCCTTCCAGTTAAAAATGTGTTAGATCTTCTGTTTTGCCGAACACACTTAAAAAATTTAACAAGCAAGTAGTCTCAAGAATTCACCAGTGAGATGCAGTGGCAGTTATTTATATTATGGTGGACAAACATGTAAACTTCTTGATGTCAGGTTAACACAGCACTGATATTCAATCCGAACAGCATAAGAATCTAATGCCATATTTAATTACATAAGGGTATGCAATAACCCTGCAAAACTGTCGGAAGTTAGAATTATAGTTCAACAAACCGACATCGGTTCTCTA
The DNA here is from genome assembly GCF_038502225.1 of Cherax quadricarinatus. Taxonomy (NCBI): domain Eukaryota; kingdom Metazoa; phylum Arthropoda; class Malacostraca; order Decapoda; family Parastacidae; genus Cherax; species Cherax quadricarinatus. Next base: position 2,793,676 of record NC_091293.1, read on the forward strand.
GCTTAAAGGGGCAGCAGCAGGATCAGAAGCAATGCATGATGCTCCTCTGCTGTCCGTCGTTTCCATTCTGACGTGAGTTCCTAGTTCATCTTGGCCGGTAAGAAATATCTTAGACTCCACAGTTATAAAGCATGATAACTGTGAGGGAAAAGTTCATTAGATAGGAGTTGTGGAAGTGTGAATGAATGGTGGTGGTAGTTTGTTGGGCAGTATGCCTGTTCATTTGGGGGGAGTGCATAATTTCAACTACCCTACCCTCTTCTGCACCCGGTGGGAGGTGACAAGTGTCTCTCCGACCGGTGGTCAGTCACTTGACTTGAGGTTCCCATCAAATATGTAAGTATTTGTTCCACTCCTGTATAAGTTATTGTATGTTTGGGTTAAATATGAGGTTCACTCTTGTTTAGGGTTTTATGCTCCAAATTATTCCTGTCATGATTTGAACTTACGTAGTGTAACATCATTTAATCCTCACCATTTCTTTTAAAGGCCATACACATATCGTGTGTATTATTTATCGCATGGTGTGTAACTTTGTATTTCTTTATTGAAGCCTTGACTGTTGGGTTGGGTCATCGGACACAGGCGAGATAGTAGAAGGGCAACATATATCTTTACCAGATCTGAGGGTAAATCAGGCATCTCTACCTACGTTGTTCTCCCTTGCACATGTATCCGACCACCCAGTCAGCTACACACCATTCTTGCAGCCTTCTCTTTGTTATAACTCCACCAGCGGTTCATGGTGGTTCTTTACTGGCGACTCAACTGCTTCACCTATGTTGTGGTGGTCAGAGAATCACAGTACTTCTGTTTGTCAGAATCTTCACTCGTGTTGGTAGCCACTGTCTACTCGGTATGTCAACAGTCACGTCCACCTATGACCATCCCCCCCCCATCATCAACAACAACTCGGCCTTCCAAACAACGATTCAGAGCTATGTGCCCAGAACATCAGCACTGCACCATTCTCCACTACGTTTTTGTGTAGACATTAGCTTTGAATCACTAATTAGTGATATATTTCATGTTTGATATGTTTCATGTTTATGTTTCATATTCTTTATTAATTTTACTTATCAATAATTTTTTTTATCTTATTATGTTATTATTGATTTTTCTATCTTTTCATTTCTATAAGGAGGGACCAGCCTTATCAGATGCTCTTTGAGGGTCTGAAAAGGCTGTTGAACCTTCACAATAACCTTTCATTATATAATAACAGCTTAGGACTTTTCAAACTAGATTCATTTATAATTGAAGCCAGTCAGAAGAGGAATTCTATAGTTATTAAATAAAAAATGAATATGCTATTTATGAAATCAAACTGGCAAATTAATAATAATAAAACTGCCCCTTCTGGGATACCTAATAAAAGTGCTCTAGTTCTATCACTAGAACTAGAGTCCTGTAGCAAATGGTTAGTAGTACATAAATTATCACTACACCTCGGGAAAATGGAAGCCATACTCTCGCACGAAACATAAATTGAAAAGGGTAAATAATTTTAATGTCCAGTGTAATGGGGAACTATTATTACAGTAAATTCAGTGAAATATCTAGGAATCCCCTTCGACCCAAGCATGTCAGGAGAAGTAATAGGGGACAATGTTGTAGAGAAAGTGAATGTCAGACTAAAGTTCCTGTACAGTCAGTGTTTACTAACTGAGACTCGCAGAACCCTATGTCTAGCACTTATACAATGTATTATAGACTACTCTTCTTCTACATGGTGCTCTGCCTTAACAAAAAAAAAATGGAAGATACACTACAAATCAACCAGAACAAAATGGTGATTCATTCTGGTTCTGAGTCCAAGAGAACATGTAGGCCAGGATGAATTTTTACAGCTGTTTAGTTTAATACTTAGTTTAATATGTGTATTATGCACCCCATACCCATCCTGTGGGTGGTAGTCATCCCATACCCATCCTGTGGGTGGTAGTCATCCCATACCCATCCTGTGGGTGATAGTCACACCATACCCATCCTGTGGGCGGTAGTCAAAGGATTACAGAGATACATAATGGGTCCAGTGACTGGGCCTCAATGTTATGATAGGTGAACAAGGTACTGAGGTAATAAACTCACTAGTTGCAAAGGTAATGAATCATTTACAGTTCTATACATGGTTACAATCATCAACAAATCGTAAAGTAATGAGCAATTCACACGTCCACACCCGGTCACAAATGTTGAGCTATTAGTGTAAATATTAATTGGGACACACAGACACAGACATACACACACACACACACACACACACACACACACACACACACACACACACACACACACACACACACACACACACACACACACACAGAGTATAGGCTAGGTGGACAAAGACTACAGACCTCACTCAGGGAGGAAGACCTTGGGGTGACCATAACACCGAGCACATCACCGGAGGCACACATCAACCAAATAACTGCTGCAGCATACGGGCGCCTGGCAAACCTGAGAATAGCGTTCCGATACCTTAATAAGGAATCGTTCAAGACACTGTACACTGTGTATGTTAGGCCCATACTGGAGTATGCAGCACAAGTCTGGAACCCAAACCTGGTCAAGCACGTCAAGAAGTTAGAGAAAGTACAAAGGTTTGCAACAAGGCTAGTCCCAGAGCTCAAGGGAATGTCGTACGAGGAAAGGTTAAGGGAAATCGGACTGACGACACTGGAGGACAGAAGCGTCAGGGGAGACATGATAACGACATACAAGATACTGCGGGGTGGACAGAGATAGGATGTTCCAGAGAGGGGACACAGGGACAAGGGGTCACAACTGGAAGCTGAAGACTCAGACGAGTCACAGGGACGTTAGGAAGTATTTCTTCAGTCATAGAGTTGTCAGCAAGTGGAATAGCCTAGCAAGTGAAGTAGTGGAGGCAGGAACCATACATAGTTTTAAGAAGAGGTATGACAAAGCTCAGGAAGCAGAGAGAGAGAGGACCCAGTAGCGATCAGTGAAGAGTCGGGGCCAGGAGCTGAGTCTCGACCCCTGCAACCACAATTAGGTGAGTACACACACACACACACACACACACACACACACACACACACACACACACACACACACACACACACACACACACACACACACACATACACACACACACACACACACACATACACACACACACACACACACACACACACACACACACACACACATACACATACACACACACACACATACACACACACACACACACACACACACACACACACACACACACACACACACACACACACACACACACACACACACACACACACACACACACACACACACATGAGGAGTGGAATGAAAGAATCAGTGAAAAATCCCCAGACATCATAGCAGTCACAGAAACAAAACTCGCTGAGACAATAACAGACACAATCTTCCCAACAGGATATCAGATCCTGAGGAAAGATAGAAGGAGTAGAGGGGGAGGAGGGGTTGCACTGCTCATAAAACACCAATGGGGATTTGAGGAAATGGAAGGCATGGACATGATTGGAGAAAGAGACTACATTGTAGGTACAATTCAGTCCGGAGAACATAAAGTAGTCATTAGAGTGATGTATAACCCACCACAGAACTGCAGGAGGCCAAGAGAGGAGTACGAAGAAAACAACAGGGTGATGGTGGACACACTGGCTGAGGTGGCAAGAAGAGCTCACTCGAGCAGAGCAAAGTTACTGGTAATGGGCGATTTCAACCACAGGGAGATCGACTGGGAAAACCTGGAGCCACATGGGGGTCCCGAAACATGGAGAGCCAAGATGATGGATGTGGTACTTGAAAACCTCATGCATCAACATGTCAGGGACACAACCAGAGAGAGAGGGGAGGATGAGCCAGCAAGACTGGATCTTGTGTTCACCCTGAGCAGTTCAGACATTGAGGACATCACTTACGAGAGGCCCCTTGGAGCTAGCGATCATGTGGTTCTGAGTTTTGACTATATAGTAGAGTTACAAGTGGAGAAGGTAACAGGAACTGAAGGGGACAGGCCAAACTATAAAAGGGGGGACTACACAGGTATGAGAAACTTCCTGCAAGAGGTTCAGTGGGACAGAGAAATGGTAGGAAAATCAGTAAACGAGATGATGGAATATGTGGCAACAAAGTGCAAGGAGGCAGAGGAAAGTTTTGTTCCCAAGGGAAACAGAAATAATAGGAAGACCAAAACGAGTCCTTGGTTTACCGGAAGGTGTAGGGAGGCAAAAACTAAGTGCAACAGAGAATGGAAAAGGTACAGGAGGCATAGGACCCAGGAAAACAAGGAGATTAGTAGAAGAGCCAGAAACGAGTATGCGCAGATAAGGAGGGAGGCCCAGCGACAGTATGAAAACGACATAGCATCGAAAGTCAAATCTGACCCGAAACTGCTGTATAGCCACATTAGGAGGAAGACAACAGTCAAGGACCAGGTGATAAGGCTGAGGAAAGAAGGTGGAGAACTCACAAGAAACGATCAAGAGGTATGTGAGGAGCTCAACACGAGATTTAAGGAGGTATTTACAGTAGAGACAGGAAGGACTCTGGGGGGACAGACCAGATGGGGACACCAACAAGGAATACACCAACAAGTGTTGGACGACATACACACAGATGAGGAGGAGGTGAAGAAACTGCTAAGGGACATCGATACCTCAAAGGCAATGGGACCGGACAACATCTCTCCGTGGGTCCTTAGAGAGGGAGCAGATATGTTGTGCGTACCACATACCACAATCTTCAACACATCCCTGGAAACTGGGCAACTACCTGAGGTATGGAAGACGGCAAATGTAGTTCCCATTTTCAAAAAAGGAGACAGAAAAGAGGCACTAAACTATAGACCTGTGTCATTGACGTGTATAGTATGCAAAATTATAGAGAAGATTATCAGGAGGAGAGTGGTGAAGCACCTGGAACGGAACAGGAGTATAAATGCCAACCAGCACGGATTCACGGAAGGCAAATCCTGTGTCACAAACCTTCTGGAGTTTTATGATAAAATAACAGAAGTAAGACAAGAGAGAGAGGGGTGGGTTGATTGCATCTTCTTGGACTGCAAGAAGGCCTTTGACACAGTTCCTCACAAGAGATTAGTGCAGAAGCTAGAGCATCAGGCGCATATAACAGAAAGGGCACTGCAATGGATCAGAGAATACCTGACAGGGAGGCAACAACGAGTCATGGTACGTAATGATGTATCACAGTGGGCACCTGTGACGAGCGGGGTCCCACAGGGGTCGGTCCTAGGACCAGTGCTATTTTTGGTATATGTGAACGACATGACGGAAGGGTTAGACTCAGAAGTGTCCCTGTTTGCAGATGATGTGAAGTTAATGAGGAGAATTAAATCTGATGAGGACCAGGCAGGACTTCAAAGAGACCTGGACAGACTGGACACCTGGTCCAGCAAATGGCTTCTCGAATTTAATCCTGCCAAATGCAAAGTCATGAAGATAGGGGAAGGGCACAGAAGACCACAGACAGAGTATAGGCTAGGTGGCCAAAGACTGCAAACCTCACTCAAGGAGAAAGATCTTGGGGTGAGTATAACACCGAGCATGTCTCCGGAAGCACACATCAATCAGATAACTGCTGCAGCATATGGGCGCCTGGCAAACCTGAGAACAGCATTCCGATACCTTAGTAAGGAATCATTCAAGACACTGTACACCGTGTATGTCAGGCCCATACTGGAGTATGCAGCACCTGTTTGGAACCCGCACTTGATAAAGCACGTCAAGAAACTAGAGAAAGTACAAAGGTTTGCAACAAGGTTAGTTCCAGAGCTAAGGGGAATGTCCTATGAAGAAAGATTAAGGGAAATCGGCCTGACGACACTGGAGGACAGGAGGGTCAGGGAAGACATGATAACGACATATAAAATACTGCGTGGAATAGACAAGGTGGACAAGGACAGGATGTTCCAGGGAGGGGACACAGAAACAAGAGGCCACAATTGGAAGTTGAAGACACAAATGAGTCAGAGAGATAGTAGGAAGTATTTCTTCAGTCATAGAGTTGTAAGGCAGTGGAATAGCCTAGAAAATGACGTAGTGGAGGCAGGAACCATACACAGTTTTAAGACGAGGTTTGATAAAGCTCATGGAGCGGGGAGAGAGAGGACCCAGTAGCAACCGGTGAAGAGGCGGGGCCAGGAGCTAGGACTCGACCCCTGCAACCACAAATAGGTGAGTACAAATAGGTGAGTACATACACACACATACACACACACACACACACACACACACACACACACACACACACACACACACACACACACACACACACACACACACACACACACACACACACACACACACATTACAACTAGACATACTGAATGTTAATAACAGAATAAATCAACTAAAGCTAAATTACATTAATAAAGTTACTAACAACCAGTGTTCCCAATATCTTACTACCAGTTTTGTTAAGGTCGGAAACCAATGTACTTAGAGCAGTAAGGGAAGGAAGTATAAGGCGAGTCAGTGGTCAGGATTTATACACATTTTTCTGTCCTACAATAAACGAAGAGAACCAAAATGTACCTCATAAATAAAGCTAGGGAAAGGCAGGAGAGTTTTCTTGTGTTAAAATAATTTGATCTCTTCCCTCGTGTATCTTATTTTATTGTAAATGATTTTATATAGTTAAGATACTTAATGGATTTTAACTTTTAAATATGTCTTATATGTCGTGATTCTACGAGGACTTTCCACGAGGACATTCCACGAGGACATTCCACGAGAACATTCCACGAGGACATTCCACGAGTACATTCCACGAGAACATTCTACGAGAACATTCCACGAGAACATTCCACGAGAACATTCCACGAGAACATTCCACGAGAACATTCTACGAGAACATTCCACGAGAACATTCTACGAGAACATTCCACGAGAACATTCCACGAGAACATTCCACGAGAACATTCTACGAGAACATTCCACGAACATTCCGCGAGAACATTCCACGAGAACATTCTACGAGAACATTCCACGAGAACATTCTACGAGAACATTCCACGAGAACATTCCACGAGAACATTCCACGAGAACATTCTACGAGAACATTCCACGAGAACATTCCACGAGAACATTCCACGAGAACATTCTACGAGAACATTCCACGAACATTCCGCGAGAACATTCCACGAGAACATTCTACGAGGACTTTCCACGAGGACATTCTACGAGGACATTCCACGAGAACATTCCACGAGAACATTCCACGAGAACATTCCACGAGAACATTCCACGAGAACATTCCACGAACATTCCGCGAGTACATTCCACGAGAACATTGCACGAGTACATTCCGCCAATAGTAGACTACTCTAAGCTAAAATTTGATATGTGGTTGTTTAGTTTGACCTTGGTCTCCTGAAGGATAGTTTCAGGAACTATTTCATATATTATTGTTACAACCGCGGTCGTCAGATGGTGAAGATCCTGTCTACCCCACTGTCTACCTCACTGTCTACCTCACTGTCTACACCACTGTCTACCCCACTGTCTACCTCACTGTCTACCACACAGTCTATCCCACTGTCTACCTCACTGTCTACCCCACTGTCTACCCCACTTTCTACCTCACTGTCTACCCTCACTGTCTACCCCACTGTCTACCTCACTGTCTACCTCCACTGTCTACCCCAATGTCTACCTCACTGTCTACCCCCACTGTCTACCTCACTGTCTACCCCCACTGTCTACCTCACTGTCTACCCCCACTGTCTACCCCACTGTCTACCTCACTGTCTACCCCACTGTCTACCCCAATGTCTACCTCACTGTCTACCCCCACTGTCTACCTCACTGTCTACCCCAGTGTCTACCTCACTGTCTACCCCCACTGTCTACCCCACTGTCTACCTCACTGTCTACCCCCACTGTCTACCACACTGTCTACCTCACTGTCTACCCCCACTGTCTACCCCAATGTCTACCTCACTGTCTACCCCACTGTTTATCCCACTGTCTACCTCACTGTCTACCCCACTGTCTGCCCCACTGTCTACCTCACTGTCTACCCCACTGTCTACCCCACTGTCTACCCCACTGTCTACCTCAAGGTCTACCCCACTGTCTACCCCACTGTCTACCTCACTGTCTACCCCACTGTATATCCCACTGACTACCCCACTGTCTACCTCACTGTCTACCACACTGTCTACTCCACTGTCTACCTCACTGTCTACCCCACTGTCTACCCCAATGTCTACCCCACTGTCTACCTCACTGTCTACCCCACTGTCTACCTCACTGTCTACCTCACTGTCTACCCCACTGTCTACCTCACTGTCTACCCCACTGTCTACCTCACTGTCTACTCCACTGTCTACCTCACTGTCTACCCCACTGTCTACCTCACTGTCTATCCCACTGCCTACCCCACTGTCTACCCCACTATCTACCCCACTGTCTACCTCACTGTCTACCCCACTGTCTACCCCACTGTCTACCTCACTGTCTACCCCACTGTCTACCTCACTGTCTACCCCACTGTCTACCTCACTGTCTACCCAACTGTCTACCCAACTGTCTACCTCACTGTCTACCTCACTGTCTACCTCACTGTCTACCCCACTGTCTACCTCACTGTCTACCCCACTGTCTACCTCACTGTCTACCCCACTGTCTACCTCACTGTCTACCCCACTGTCTACCTCACTGTCTACCTCACTGTCTACCTCACTGTCTACCCCCACTGTCTACCTCACCGTCTACCCCCACTGTCTACCTCACTGTCTACCCCACTGTCTACCTCACTGTCTACCCCACTGTCTACCTCACTGTCTACCCCACTGTCTACCCCACTGTCTACCTCACTGTCTACCCCACTGTCTACCTCACTGTCTACCCCACTGTCTACCTCACTGTCTACCCCACTGTCTACCTCACTGTCTACCCCACTGTCTACCCCACTGTCTACCTCACTGTCTACCCCACTGTCTACCTCACTGTCTACCCCACTGTCTACCCCACTGTCTACCTCACTGTCTACCCCACTGTCTACCTCACTGTCTACCTCACTGTCTACCCACTGTCTACTGTCCCCACTGTCTACCTCACTGTCTACCCCACTGTCTACCTCACTGTCTACCCCACTGTCTACCTCACTGTCTACCCCACTGTCTACCACACTGTCTACCCCACTGTCTACCTCACTGTCTACCCCACTGTCTACCTCACTGTCTACCCCACTGTCTACCCCACTGTCTACCTCACTGTCTACCCCACTGTCTACCTCACTGTCTACCCCACTGTCTACCTGACTGTCTACCTCACTGTCTACCCCACGGTCTACCCCACTGTCTACCTCACTGTCTTCCCCACTGTCTACCTCACTGTCTACCTCACTGTCTACCCCACTGTCTACCTCACTGTCTACCCCACTGTCTACCTCACTGTCTACCAAACTGTCTACCCCACTGTCTACCCCACTGTCTACCTCACTGTCTACCCCACTGTCTACCCCACTGTCTACCCCACTGTCTACCTCACTGTCTACCCCACTGTCTACCCCACTGTCTACCACACTGTCTACCTCACTGTCTAGCCCACTGTCTACCTCACTGTCTACCCCACTGTCTACCTCACTGTCTACCCCCACTGTCTACCTCACTGTCTACCCCACTGTCTACCTCACTGTCTACCCCACTGTCTACCTCACTGTCTACCCCACTGTCTTCCCCCGCTGTCTACCCCACTGTCTACCTCACTGTCTACCCCACTGTCTACCTCACTGTCTACCCCCACTGTCTACCTCACTGTCTACCCCACTGTCTACCTCACTGTCTACCCCCACTGTCTAACCCACTGTCTACCTCACTGTCTACCCCACTGTCTACCTCACTGTCTACCCCACTGTCTACCCCACTGTCTACTCCCACTGTCTACCTCACTGTCTACCCCCACTGTCTACCTCATTGTCTACCCCACTGTCTACCTCACTGTCTACCCCCACTGTCTACCTCACTGTCTACCCCCACTGTCTACCCCACTGTCTACCTCACTGTCTACCCCACTGTCTACCTCACTGTCTACCCCACTGTTTACCCCACTGTCTACCCCTACTGTCTACCTCACTGTCTACCCCACTGTCTACTTCACTGTCTACCCCCACTGTCTAACTCACTGTCTACCTCACTGTCTACCTCACTGTCTACCTCACTGTCTACCCCACTGTCTACCTCACTGCCTACCCCACTGTCTACCCCACTGTCTACCTCACTGTCTACCCCACTGTCTACCCAACTGTCTACCTCACTGTCTACCCCACTGTCTACCCCACTGTCTACCTCACTGTCTACCTCACTGTCTACCCCACTGTCTACCCCACTGTCTACCTCACTGTCTACCTCACTGTCTACCTCACTGTCTACCCCACTGTCTACTTCACTGTCTACCCCAGTGTCTACCTCACTGTCTACCCCCCTGTCTACCTCACTCTACCCCAATGTCTACCTCACTGTCTACCCCACTGCCTACCCCACTGTCTACCCCACTGTCTACCTCACTGTCTACCCCACTGTCTACCCCACTGTCTACCTCACTGTCTACCCCACTGTCTACCCCACTGTCTATCTCACTGTCTACCTCACTGTCTACCTCACTGTCTACCCCACTGTCTACCTCACTCTACCCCACTATCTACCTCACTGTCTACCTCACTGTCTAGCCCACTGTCTACCTCACTGTCTACCCCACTGTCTAACCCACTGTCTACCCCACTGTCTATCTCACTGTCTACCTCACTGTCTACCTCACTGTCTACCCCACTGTCTACCTCACTCTACCCCACTATCTACCTCACTGTCTACCTCACTGTCTAGCCCACTGTCTACCTCATTGTCTACCCCACTGTCTAACCCACTGTCTACCCCACTGTCTACCTCACTGTCTACCTCACTGTCTACCCCACTGTCTACTTCACTGTCTACCTCACTGTCTACATCACTGTCTACCCCATTGTCTAACCCACTGTCTACCCCACTGTCTACCTCACAGTCTACCTCACTGTCTACATCACTGTCTACTTCACTGTCTACCTCACTGTCTACCTCACTGTCTACTTCACTGTCTACCTCACTGTCTACCTCACTGTCTACCCCACTGTCTACCTCACTGTCTACCCCACTGTCTACCTCACTGTCTACCCCACTGTCTACCTCACTGTCTACCCCACTGTCTACCCCACTGTCTACCACACTGTCTACCTCACTGTCTAGCCCACTGTCTACCTCACTGTCTACCCCACTGTCTACCTCACTGTCTACCCCCACTGTCTACCTCACTGTCTACCCCACTGTCTACCTCACTGTCTACCCCCACTGTCTACCTCACTGTCTACCCCACTGTCTACCTCACTGTCTACCCCCACTGTCTAACCCACTGTCTACCTCACTGTCTACCCCACTGTCTACCTCACTGTCTACCCCACTGTCTACCCCACTGTCTACCCCTACTGTCTACCTCACTGTCTACCCCCACTGTCTACCTCACTGTCTACCTCACTGTCTACCTCACTGTCTACCCCCACTGTCTACCTCACTGTCTGCCCCCACTGTCTAACCCACTGTCTACCTCACTGTCTACCCCACTGTCTACCTCACTGTCTACCCCACTGTCTACCCCACTGTCTACCCCCACTGTCTACCTCACTGTCTACCCCACTGTCTACTTCACTGTCTACCCCCACTGTCTACCCCACTGTCTACCTCACTGTCTACCTCACTGTCTACCACACTGTCTACCTCACTGTCTACCCCACTGTCTACCTCACTGTCTACCCCACTGTCTACCCAACTGTCTACCTTACTGTCTACCCCACTGTCTACCCCACTGTCTACCTAACTGTTTACCTCACTGTCTACCCCACTGTCTACCCCACTGTCTACCTCACTGTCTACCTCACTGTCTACCTCACTGTCTACCCCACTGTCTATCTCACTGTCTACCCCAGTGTCTACCTCACTGTCTACCCCCCTGTCTACCTCACTCTACCCCAGTGTCTACCTCACTGTCTACCCCACTGCCTACCCCACTGTCTACCCCACTGTCTACCTCACTGTCTACCCCACTGTCTACCCCACTGTCTACCTCACTGTCTACCCCACTGTCTACCCCACTGTCTATCTCACTGTCTACCTCACTGTCTACCTCACTGTCTACCCCACTGTCTACCTCACTCTACCCCACTATCTACCTCACTGTCTACCTCACTGTCTAGCCGACTGTCTACCTCACTGTCTACCCCACTGTCTAACCCACTGTCTACCCCACTGTCTACCTCACTGTCTACCTCACTGTCTACCCCACTGTCTACCTCACTCTACCCCACTATCGACCTCACTGTCTACCTCACTGTCTAGCCCACTGTCTACCTCACTGTCTACCCCACTGTCTAACCCACTGTCTACCCCACTGTCTACCTCACTGTCTACCTCACTGTCTACCCAACTGTCTACTTCACTGTCTACCTCACTGTCTACCTCACTGTCTACCCCATTGTCTAACCCACTGTCTACCCCACTGTCTACCTCACAGTCTACCTCACTGTCTACATCACTGTCTACTTCACTGTCTACCTCACTGTCTACCTCACTGTCTACCTCACTGTCTACTTCACTGTCTACCTCACTGTCTACCTCACTGTCTACCCCACTGTCTACCTCACTGTCTACCCCACTGTCTACCCCACTGTCTATCCCACTGTCTACCTCACTGTCTACCCCACTGTCTACCCCACTGTCTACCACACTGTCTACCTCACTGTCTAGCCCACTGTCTACCTCACTGTCTACCCCACTGTCTACCTCACTGTCTACCCCCACTGTCTACCTCACTGTCTACCCCACTGTCTACCTCACTGTCTACCCCACTGTCTACCTCACTGTCTACCCCACTGTCTTCCCCCGCTGTCTATCCCACTGTCTACCTCACTGTCTACCCCACTGTCTACCTCACTGTCTACCCCCACTGTCTACCTCCCAGTCTACCCCACTGTCTACCTCTCTGTCTACCCCCACTGTCTAACCCACTGTCTACCTCACTGTCTACCCCACTGTCTACCTCACTGTCTACCCCACTGTCTACCCCACTGTCTACCCCTACTGTCTACCTCACTGTCTACCCCCACTGTCTACCTCACTGTCTACCTCACTGTCTACCTCACTGTCTACCCCCACTGTCTACCTCACTGTCTGCCCCCACTGTCTAACCCACTGTCTACCTCACTGTCTACCCCACTGTCTACCTCACTGTCTACCCCACTGTCTACCCCACTGTCTACCCCCACTGTCTACCTCACTGTCTACCCCACTGTCTACTTCACTGTCTACCCCCACTGTCTACCCCACTGTCTACCTCACTGTCTACCTCACTGTCTACCCCACTGTCTACCTCACTGTCTACCCCACTGTCTACCTCACTGTCTACCCCACTGTCTACCCAACTGTCTACCTTACTGTCTACCCCACTGTCTACCCCACTGTCTACCTAACTGTCTACCTCACTGTCTACCCCACTGTCTACCCCACTGTCTACCTCACTGTCTACCTCACTGTCTACCTCACTGTCTACCCCACTGTCTATCTCACTGTCTACCCCAGTGTCTACCTCACTGTCTACCCCCCTGTCTACCTCACTCTACCCCAATGTCTACCTCACTGTCTACCCCACTGCCTACCCCACTGTCTACCCCACTGTCTACCTCACTGTCTACCCCACTGTCTACCCCACTGTCTACCTCACTGTCTACCCCACTGTCTACCCCACTGTCTATCTCACTGTCTACCTCACTGTCTACCTCACTGTCTACCCCGCTGTCTACCTCACTCTACCCCACTATCTACCTCACTGTCTACCTCACTGTCTAGCCCACTGTCTACCTCACTGTCTACCCCACTGTCTACCCCACTGTCTACCTCACTGTCTACCTCACTGTCTACCCCACTGTTTACCTCACTCTACCCCACTATCTACCTCACTGTCTACCTCACTGTCTAGCCCACTGTCTACCTCACTGTCTACCCCACTGTCTAACCCACTGTCTACCCCACTGTCTACCTCACTGTCTACCTCACTGTCTACCCCACTGTCTACTTCACTGTCTACCTCACTGTCTACCTCACTGTCTACCCCATTGTCTAACCCACTGTCTACCCCACTGTCTACCTCACAGTCTACCTCACTGTCTACATCACTGTCTACTTCACTGTCTAACTCACTGTCTACCTCACTGTCTACCTCACTGTCTACTTCACTGTCTACCTCACTGTCTACCTCACTGTCTACCCCACTGTCTACCTCACTGTCTACCCCACTGTCTACCCCACTGTCTATCCCACTGTCTACCTCACTGTCTACCTTACTGTCTACCCCACTGTCTACCACACTGTCTACCTCACTGTCTAGCCCACTGTCTACCTCACTGTCTACCCCACTGTCTACCTCACTGTCTACCCCCACTGTCTACCTCACTGTCTACCCCACTGTCTACCTCACTGTCTACCCCACTGTCTACCTCACTGTCTACCCCACTGTCTTCCCCCGCTGTCTATCCCACTGTCTACCTCACTGTCTACCCCACTGTCTACCTCACTGTCTACCCCCACTGTCTACCTCCCTGTCTACCCCACTGTCTACCTCACTGTCTACCCCCACTGTCTAACCCACTGTCTACCTCACTGTCTACCCCACTGTCTACCTCACTGTCTACCCCACTGTCTACCCCACTGTCTACCCCCACTGTCTACCTCACTGTCTACCCCCACTGTCTACCTCACTGTCAACCCCCACTGTCTACCTCACTGTCTACCCCCACTGTCTACCTCACTGTCTACCCCCACTGTCTAACCCACTGTCTACCTCACTGTCTACCCCACTGTCTACCTCACTGTCTACCCCACTGTCTACCCCACTGTCTACCCCCACTGTCTACTTCACTGTCTACCCCACTGTCTACTTCACTGTCTACCCCCACTGTCTACCCCACTGTCTACCTCACTGTCTACCTCACTGTCTACCCCACTGTCTACCTCACTGTCTACCCCACTGTCTACCTCACTGTCTAACCCACTGTCTACCCAACTGTCTACCTCACTGTCTACCCCACTGTCTACCCCACTGTCTACCTCACTGTCTACCTCACTGTCTACCCCACTGTCTACCCCACTGTCTACCTCACTGTCTACCTCACTGTCTACCTCACTGTCTACCCCACTGTCTACCTCACTGTCTACCCCTCTGTCTACCTCACTGTCTACCCCCCTGTCTACCTCACTCTACCCCAATGTCTACCTCACTGTCTACCCCACTGCCTACCCCACTGTCTACCCCACTGTCTACCTCACTGTCTACCCCACTGTCTACCCCACTGTCTACCTCACTGTCTACCCCACTGTCTACCCCACTGTCTATCTCACTGTCTACCTCACTGTCTACCTCACTGTCTACCCCACTGTCTACCTCACTCTACCCCACTATCTACCTCACTGTCTACCTCACTGTCTAGCCCACTGTCTACCTCACTGTCTACCCCACTGTCTAACCCACTGTCTACCCCACTGTCTACCTCACTGTCTACCTCACTGTCTACCCCACTGTCTACTTCACTGTCTACCTCACTGTCTACCTCACTGTCTACCCCATTGTCTAACCCACTGTCTACCCCACTGTCTACCTCACAGTCTACCTCACTGTCTACCTCACTGTCTACCCCACTGTCTACCTCACTGTCTACCTCACTGTCTACTTCACTGTCTACCTCACTGTCTACCCCACTGATGCTTCTTGAAGCCTTACGTTGGTCTGTGTTCCGTGGCAAACATCATACTAACATATACACAGGTGAATGTGTTATGAGTTAGAGGCCAAATACATATTTTTTACCTAAGTCCAACCAACGTCCATTTTCTTTATACCATTTTCTGTGTACTGAACAGCTAACAGTTGCTTTTGATATTATAACAAAATATATGTATAAAAAACTGGTAAATTATACAGATGAAAGTGTCCTTGTTATACAAGTAACGTGTATTAATAACCCTGAGTTGTTGTTATACAAGTAACGTGTATTAATAACCCTGAGTTGTTGTTATACAAGTAACGTGTATTAATAACCCTGAGTTGTTGTTATACAAGTAACGTGTATTAATAACCCTGAGTTGTTGTTATACAAGTAACGTGTATTAATAACCCTGAATTGTTCCATAACTGAACAAGATAATACAAGTACTTAAAAAAATCCCATGAAATATATTTTTTTTCGATTTTGAAATTTCTTTTGAACAAAAATTATAAATTTTCTCTCAATATTTGATTTAGGTGCCCAGTTACTGAGGGAATTTTCAAAAACTTAGAATAACATTGTCACGACATTGTAACAAGGTTTTAGATCGTTGATACCGGAAGGACTGGAAGCTTGATGGTTCCGTCCTTGATAATGGAATGGAAGCTTGATGGTTCCATCTTGATAACGGAAGGACTGGAAGCTTGATGGTTCCGTCCTTGATAATGGAATGGAAGCTTGATGGTTCCATCTTGATAACGGAAGGACTGGAAGCTTGATGGTTCCGTCCTTGATAATGGAATGGAAGCTTGATGGTTCCATCTTGATAACGGAAGGACTGGAAGCTTGATGGTTCCGTCCTTGATAATGGAATGGAAGCTTGATGGTTCCATCTTGATAACGGAAGGACTGGAAGCTTGATGGTTCCATCTTTCCGTCCTTGATAATGGAATGGAAGCTTGATGGTTCCATCTTGATAACGGAAGGACTGGAAGCTTGATGGTTCCATCCTTGATAATGGAATGGAAGTTTGATGGTTCCATCTTGATAACGGAAGTACTGGAAGCTTGATGGTTCCGTCCTTGATAATGGAATGGAAGCCTGATGGTTCCATCTTGATAACGGAAGGAATGGAAACTTTATGCTTCTGTCCATGATAACGGAAGGAATGGAAGCTTGCATTCCTTGTATCGTCAGACCTGCTTGCGTATTGGTGTTCTAAAATACGTGTTTGGAGGTCTCTTGATGTTTTGCTCACGTATAATTTGCTGCAGTCATTACAAGAGATTATGTATACCCCTGCAGAGGATGGAAGCTTGTCTTGTCTATTACTGGTGATGTCCTTGACAACCACAACCTCCATAACCACGACCATCAAGGACATTACCAGTAATAGACAGGACAAGCTTCCATCTTCTGCAGGGGTGTACATAATCCCTTGTAATGACTTCAGCAAATTATACGTGGGCGAAACATCAAGAGACCTCCAAACACGTATTTCAGAACACCAATACGCAAGCAGGTCTGACGATACAAGGAATGCCTGTGTACAACACCGAAATTCACACAACCATTTAATAAACTACAGAAACTCAAGACTTATCGCCACAGAAGACAACACTCAGTACCGAAGAATCCTGGAATCATCGCTTTTCTCTATATCCAACAACTTCAACCAGAATAATGGCTTCTATAACATAGTTGAACCACTTGCCAAGAAACTTCTTCATCGCTATCCCACATAAGAACACAGGAATGGAGGAACACTGCAGAAGGTCTGCTCTCAAACTTATCCAATCTCCTTTCCAAGCTAACCAAGATTTTAGACTCTATAACCCCACTCGGTACATCATCAGATGCAGCATTCTCCACCTGACCTCAACATTCTGAACCTGACTTGAAAAAGCCCACTGTGTGGGCGAAAAGTTGTCAATAAAGGATCACATTATACCGCATATGTGTTTATATTTCCAACATTACAGAGGTATAAAATGGGTCCAGGGACTGTACCTCAACATTACAGAGGTACATAATGGGTCCAGAGACTGTACCTCAACATTATACAGGTACATAATGGGTCCAGAGACTGTACCTCAACATTACAGAGGTACATAATGGGTCCAGGGACTGTGCCTCAACATTACAGAGGTACATAATGGGTCCAGGGACTGTACCTCAACATTATACAGGTACATAATGGGTCCAGGGACTGTATCTCAACATTACAGAGGTACATAATGGGTCCAGGGACTGTACCTCAACATTACAGAGGTACATAATGGGTCCAGGGACTGTACCTCAACATTACAGAGGTATATAATGGGTCCAGGGACTGTACCTCAACATTACAGAGGTACATATTGGGTCCAGGGACTATACCTCAACATTACAGAGGTACATAATGGGTCCAGGGACTGTACCTTAACATTACAGAGGTACATAATGGGTCCAGGGACTGTACCTCAACATTACAGAGGTACAAATTGGGTCCAGGGACTGTACCTCAACATTACAGAGGTACAAATTGGGTCCAGGGACTGTACCTCAACATTACAGAGGTACATAATGGGTCCAGGGACTGTACCTCAACATTACAGAGGTACATAATGGGTCCAGGGACTGTACCTCAACATTACAGAGGTACATAATGGGTCCAGGGACTGGGCAGCGAAGTTTGATAGCTGAACATGTTACGAAGGTAATGAACTATTAACATGTTTATATCTGGTCACAATAGAATTATGAGACACTTGTGCAACATTTGGGAATCTTGTCTGAGGAAACGTTTGGCCCGCTTTGGCTTCTTCAGTCCAATACAGAGATGAGCGGTGGAAGATGAGGAGGAGTGCGAGGTAATCAGTCCCTCAGCCTGGAGTCCATGTGCTCAGTCCATCAGTCTTGAGAAAAAGTATTTTTCTCAAGTACCTTCCTGGGATCGTTGAGGTACAGGAGACTAGGGTTATAGTACACGGGGAATACCTGGGATCAACGAAGCAGTGAATCCTGATACCTGGGATCAACACAGCAGTGATTCCTAATACCTAGACTCAATGTAGCATTGAATCCTCATACCTGGGATCAACTCTGGTATCTTTCCCTGTACGTTTCCCATCAACTGCGCAGTGAACAGAACTGCGCAGCAGAGCGCCAAATGAACCCATGGTGATAAGCAGAGTTGTGTTATAACCCTGAGGTTGTTGTCAACATGAAGGCTCGCAGTGCTTTGGCGTTCTCTGTTGTTCTTGAGAGCCGCCGCCAGTACTTGGGATCACGTTTAAACTTATACTTATAAACATTTTAACTCCTATGATCTGGCCCGGTGGCCTGGTGGCTGAAGCTCCTGCTTCACACATGGAGGGCCCGGGTTCGATTCCCGGCGGGTGGAAACATTTCGACACGTTTCCGTACACTTGTTGTCCTGTTCACCTAGCAGCAAATAGGTACCTGGGTGTTAGTCGACTGGTGTGGGTCGCATCCTGGGGGACAAGATTGAGGACCACAATGGAAATAAGTTAGACAGTCCTCGATGACGCACTGACTGTCTTGTGTTATCCTGGGTGGCTAACCCTCCGGGGTTAAAAATCCGAACGAAATCTTATCTTAATCTCTGATGTATATACACAACACTCGATGTATATACAGAGATACATACCACTCGGTCTGATATAGACCGAGGATGGTCAGCGAAACAGTACACAAATAAGTCGCACATAGGAGAGAGAAGCCTATGAGGACGTTTGGGTCAGACTTGAACCACTGTCACACTGTTCTTTGTGGTCAGCGAAGGTCAGGCCAGTTAATCTTACAATAAACTTTAGAAACATCAACAAAATCTTTCATGGCTTTGTATCTGACGTAGATCAGACCTATTATGGAGTATTCATCTCCTAACTAGTGTCAGCACCAGAGGGAGAAATGTTGAATGAGGGGGTCCAGGGATGTGCAGCTCGACGGGTTACAGAGGTCAGAGGTTAGAACTATGAGACGAGGCTATGAGAATTGATGCTAACAGTACAGCCTCTCCTCACTTAGCGACGTACTCGTTTACCGACGACTCGGACTTACAACAGGCTCTCTGACCAGTATTCATACCTAAATAATGTATATTAGAGCTGATTTCCTTTATTCTCTTTATTACAATATACAGTATACTACTGTATAAATATTTAAAAATATACCAGAAACGTTATAAATGGTGCAAATGTGACATTAAAACAATATCAAAGATGGTTGACACAAGCCCACTACCATTATAGTATGCTCCTCGCTTAGCGACGAAGAGCCAGGGGTGACACAGTTACGACGTGTAAGATATTTCTACAACTGGACAGAGCAGACACGGGCAGATCTGAAATGTAAGGCACATGGGCGAAAAGGAGAGTGCTGATAAATACTGTTACAGTCCTAATTAGAGTACTGGTAAATAAATGGAGGAAGATGGAAGAGGAAGCTGTGTCGGTAACCTTTATACAAAGTTTCAGGACTTGGCACAGGTGAATTAACGGAATGTAAGGAAATAGTTCAATAGTCTCAGGATGGGTGACGAGGCAGAGGTGAAGTCAAATTCAATTCACAGCTTCAGGAGTGGGTATGATACGACCGAAGAGGAAAGAGATTCGAGATGCCAAGCAACACACACTGTAGTCTAGGAGGCGTGGGCCAGGAGCTGAGTATCGACCTCCCACAAACAACCCGTTAAGTACATTCAAACACACACACACATATGCACTCACATATCCGTCCGAGTCCAGACTTGGAAGAAGAACAGCGCCCAACGTGGGGCTCGAACCCAATTCCCAGAGATTGGTCTCTTGCCCTACCGACTGAGCTAGCCGGGAATCATGCCGTGCACACACACACACACACACACACACACACACACACACACACACACACACACACACACACACACACACACACACACACACACACACACACACACACACAAGTCCTACCTAAAGCTGTTGTACAGTCACATCAGAAAGAAAAACTACAGTCAAGCACCAGGTAATTAGGATGATGAAGGAAGGGAGTTTACAAGAAACGACCTAGAAGTATGTGAGGAGCCCAACGTGAGATTCAAAGAAGTATTCACAGTGGAAACAGTAAACACCATCAAGTGCTACACGCAATGCATACAACTCAGGAAAAGGCGAAGAGGCTGTTAAGCGAACTAGATATCCCAAAGGTGATGGGGTCGGACAACATCTCTCTGTGGGTCCTGAGAGAGGAAGAAGAGGCACTCTGTGTACCACTAACAACAATCTTCAACACATCTATCGAAACAGAGCGACTACCTCAGGTATGGAAGACAACAAATGTAGTCCCAGTTTTTATAACAGGAGACAGACACGCAGTACTAAACAACTGAACAGTGTCACTGACATGCATGCAGAGTCTTGGAGAAGATTATCAGGAGAAGAATGGTGAAGCATCTAGAAAGGAATGAGCTTATCAACGACATCCAGCTCTGATTTAGAGACGGGAAATTCTGTGTCACAAACTTACTGGAGTTCTATGACAAGGCGACAGCAGTAAGGCAAGAGAGAGTGAGGGATGGGTAGATTTCGTTTTCTTGGACTGCAAGAAGGCTTTTGACACAGTTCCACACAAGATTAGTGAAAACGCTGGAGGACCAGGCAGGTATAACAGGGAAGGCACTGCATTGGATCAGAGAATACCTGACAAAAAGGCATCACCGAGTCATGGTACATGATGAGGTGTCAGAGTGACCGCATGTGATGAGCAGGGTTCCACAGAGGTCAGTTCTAAGACCGGTGCTGTTTCTAGTACATGTGAATGACATGACTGAAGGAATGGACTCAGAAGTGTCCCTGTTTGCAGACGATGTGAGGTTATTGAGGAGAATTCAGTCGGAGGAGAATAAGGCAGGACTACAGAGGGATCTGGACAGGCTGCAGGCCTGGTACAGCAACTGGCTTCTGGAGTTCAACCCCACCAACTGGAAAGTCATGAAGATCGGGGAAAGGCAAAGACGACCGCAGACAGAGTACAGTTTAGGGGCCAAAGGCTACAAATCTCACTCAAGGAAAAGGGTCTTGGGGTGTATTTAATACCGAGCACATCTCCTGAGGCCCATGTCAACCAGATGACTGCTGCAGCATATGGGCGACTAGCGAACCTAAGAATAGCATTACGACATGTTAGCAAGGAGTCGTTCCGGACTCTGTACACGGTGTACGTCAGGCCTATATTAGAGTATGCAGCTCCATTTTGGTATCCACACCTGTCCGAGGACGTCAGAAATTTAGTGAAAGTGCAAAGATTTGCAATGGGACTAGTCTCGGAGCTAAGGGGCATGTAATACGAGGAGAACTTAAAGGAAGTCAACATGACGACACTGGAGGAAAGGAGAGACAGTGGGGATATGATAACGACATGTAAAATACTGAGAGGAATCAACAAGGTGGACAGAGACAGGATGTTCCAGAGATGGGACACAGCAACAAGGGGTCACAGTTGGAAGTTGATGACTCAGATGAGTTACAAGGATGATAGGAAGTACTTCTTCAGTCACAGAGTTGTCAGGAAGTGAAACGGTCTGGAGAGTGACGTAGTAGAGGCAGGTTTCATACATAGCTTTAAGAAGAGGTACGATAAAGCTTATGGAACAGGAGAGAGTGGATCTATTAGCGACCAGCGAAGAGGCACGGCCAGGAGCTATGAATCGACCCCTGCATACACAATTAGGTAAGTATTCACTTACACACACACACACACACACACACACACACACACACACACACACACACACACACACACACACACACACACACACACAGTGATGTAGTGGAGGCAGGATCCATACATAGCTTTAAGAAGAGGTATGATAAAGCTCACGGAGCAGGAAGAGTGAGTAGCGGCCAGTTGAAGAGGCGGGGTCAGGAGCTGTGACTCGACCCCGCAACCACAACTAGGTGAGTACAACTAGGTGAGTACACACAGGCCAAGTGTCTAACGATAAGTGTCTTTGAAAACTAGTAACTACCTACTACTGCACTCACCGAGAGGCTCCGCGAAGCTGGTGATCACGTGGGCCTGAGCTTGGCATACATTGAATAGTTAAAATGTAGAGTGAAGCAGCACGAGTAGGACGGGAGAAGCCAAACCACAAATGAGGGGACTACACAGGCATTAGGAATTTCCTGCATGAGGTTCAGTTGAAAAAGAACTGGTGGGACAAACAGTAAATGAAATGATTAAATACGTGACAACATAATGCAAGGAGACAATGGAGAGGTTCGTACCCAAGGGCAACAGAAACAATGGGAAGACCACAACGGCACCTCAGTTCATCCAAAGGTATAGAGATGCCAAAACTATGTGTGCCAGAGAATGGAAAAAGTATAGACGACAAAGAACCCAGGAAAATAAGATTAGCAGAAAAGCCAGACATGAATATACAGAGATAAGGAGGGAGGCCCAGCGACAATACGAGAATGTCATAGTAACTGACCCAAAACTGTTGTACAGTCTCATCAGGAAGAAAACAACAGTCAAGGATCAGGTAATCAGACTGAGGAAGGAAGGCGGGGAGGTCACAAGAAACAACGAAGTGTGTGAAGAGGTCAACACGAGATTCAAGGTAGTGTGTTCATTGGAGACAGAAAGGACTCCAGCAAACCGGGATAGAAGAATACACCAATAAGTTCTGGATACATACACACAACAGAGGAGGAGGTGAAGACGCTGCTAAGTGAATCAGACAACATAAAAGCGGTGGGACCAGACAACATCTCTCCCTGGGTCCTGAGAGAGGAAGCAGAGATTTTCTATATGCCACTAACAACAATCTTCAACACATCTATCGAAACAGGGCGATTACCTGAGGTTTAGGAGACGGCAAATATAGCCCTAGTCTTTAAGAAAGGAGACCGGCAGGTGGCATTAAACTACAGACCAGTGTCTCTGACATGTATAGTATGCAAAGTTATGGGGAAGCTTATCAGGAAAAACACAGGTGGAGCACCTAGAAAGGAATGAAATTATACAAGATAATCAGCACGGTTTCAGGGAGGAGAAATCCCGCATCACAAACCTACTGGAGTTTTACAACAGAGTAACAGAAGTAAGACAGGATAGAGAGACGGGTGAGTAGACTGCATATTCTAGAACTACAAAAAGGCTTTCGGCATAATTCCTCACAAGAAATTAGTGCAAAAGCTAGAGGAGTAGGCAGGAATAACAGGAAAGGCACTGCAATGAATCAGAGAATACCTGACAGGAAGGAAACAACGAGTGAAGCTGTTACAACCCAGGAGTCCCAAAGGCCTGTTATCCTGGGTGTAAAGGGAGCAAAATAAACACAGCAGAAAAACTTTTGACTTGTTTTATCTTTCAGTTTAGAACAGAAGTATGTACACTATATACACTATGCACAACAATAGGTATTAGTGCACTCCACGGTAAGCAAGGCAGAATAGAAGCCACTAGAGAGCAGACCGTGCTTCAACCAGCTCTAGAATGGGAATGACGAGGGCAGACAGGTGGGTGGTACCCACAACACCTCTGCCATTGCCAAAACCATCTTCTCATTGGCTGGAACCTGGGTACTGATTGAACGACGGGGTCCATCATCAACCCTTAGTACCTGGTTCGCTGATTGGGGGAGATAGCCTTTCAATGAGAGTGTGTACATGCGCCGAATAAAGGTTACGTACTCTTTGCATACCACAGAAGCTATGTGACAGGGTGCCAGGGTGGGCACCTGTGACAAGCGCGCTCCTCAAGGGTCAGTCTTAGGGCCGGTGCTGTTTCTTTTATATGTGAATGCCATGACGGAAAGGATAGAGTCACAGGTGTTCCTGTTTGCAGCCGAAGTGAAGCAAATGAAGAGAATTCAAGTGGATGAGGATCAGGCAGAGCTACCAAGGAATCTGGACAGGCTACAAGCCTGGTCCAACAACTGACTCCTAGAGTTTAACGCCACTAAGCGCAAAGTCATGAAGACTCTAGGTGAAAGAAGACAGCAGACAGAGTACAGGCTAGGGGGCCAAAGACTGCAAACCTCACTCGGGAAAAGGATCTTGAGGTGAGTATAATAACGAGTGCATCTCCTGAGGCGCACATCAACCAAATAACTGCTGCAGCATAAGGGCGCCTAGCAAACCTGAGAATAGCGTTTTGACACCGTAAGAAATCATTCAAAACACTGTACACCGTGTACGTCAGCCCCATATTGGAGCATGCAGCATCAATTTAAAACCCACACCTGGTCAACACGTTTGAAACAAGACTAGTCCCGGAGCTAAGGGGCATGTACTACGAGGAGAGGTTAAGGGAACTCAACCTGATGACACTGGAGGATGGGAGGGACAGTGACGACATGATAACCACATATAAAACACTGAGAGGAATTAACAAGGTGGACAGAGACAGGATGTTCCAGAGATGTGATACAGCAACAAGGGGTCAAAATTGGAAGCTGAAGACTCAGATGAATCACAGGGATGTTAGAAATTATTTCTTCAGTCATAGAGTTATTAGGAAGTGGAATAGTCTGGAAAGTGACGTATTGGAGACAGGATCCATATATAGCTTCAAGAAGAGGTATGATAAAGCTCATGGAGCAGGGAGAGAGTGGACCTAGTAGTGACCAGCTAAGAGGCTGGGCCAGGAGCTGTGAATCGACCCCTGCAACCACAAATAAGTGAGTACAAATAGGTGAGTATACACACACACATACATGCTCTAAGGATGTATATTATGCATGTTTCTCAACAATGGCTGCAAGAAGCAATCAACTCTGCTCTCTAAACATCTTCGTCACTGTCAATAAACAGAAAATGTTTTCAAAATTTATTTTAGGTTCGTCTCCAAGTGACGTCATTGTTCGTGACGTCATTGGTCGTGACGTCACGACTCTTACACCTACGTGAACGCTATGACATTTAACTCTACCTACCCAGTGACGTCACGACCAATGGCATGGCGCGTGACGTCACTACTCCTACACATACGTATGTAACATGAATGGTAAGCTCCGCCCATTCAGTGACGTCACCACTAGTGACGTAATATAATATAGTCTTCCACCCCGCCCCCAGTAGTGGGCGTCACTGTTAGCCAATCACAGCGCTGTAAATCTGTGAAGTCATGCAACCTCACTAAAGACGACATGTGACATTCAGCGTCATGCACCAGCTGATACCCGTACTACTCATACCTGCACCAGCTGATATTTGCACGAGTTGATATCTGTACCAGCTGACACCTGTACCAGCCGATACCTGCACCAGCTGAGACTTGTACCAGCTGATACCTGCACCAACTAATATCTGCATCAGCTGATACCTGAACCAGCTGATACCTGCACTAGCTAATACCTGCACCAACTAATACCTGCACTAGCTAATACCTGCACTAGCTAATACCTGCACTAGCTAATACCTGCACTAGCTAATACCTATACCAGATAATACCTGCACTAGCTAATACCCGCACCAGCTAATACCTGCACCAGCTATTACCTGCACCAGCTAATACCTGCACTAGCTAATACCTGTACCAGATAATACCTGCACTAGCTAATACCCGCACCAGCTAATACCTGCACCAGCTATTACCTGCACCAGCTAATACCTGCACTAGCTAATACCTGTACCAGATAATACCTGCACTAGCTAATACCTGCACCAGCTAATACCTGCACTAGCTAATACCTGCACCAGCTAATACCTGCACTAGCTAATACCTGCACCAGCTAATACCTGCACTAGCTAATACCTGCACCAGCTAATACCTGCACTAGCTAATACCTGCACTAGCTAATACCTTCACCAGCTAATATTTGCACTAGCTAATACCTTCACCAGCTAATACCTGCACTAGCTAATACCTGTACCAGCTAATACCTGCAGTAGTTGACACCTACACGAATAATTCTCATAGCTGCACAATTATTCTTAATAATCTTCCCAAAATAACACATATTACCAACTGAGGTTCGACGCTGGACACGAATGTACTGTATGTACTGTATGTACTGTATGTACTGTATGTACTGTATGTACTGTATGTACTGTATGTACTGTATGTACTGCGTGTACTGTATGTACTGTATGTACTGTATGTACTGTATGTACTGTATGTACTGCATGTACTGTATGTACTGTATGTACTGCATGTACTGCATGTACTGTATGTACTGTATGTACTGTATGTACTGTATGTACTGCATGTACTGTATGTACTGTATGTACTGTATGTACTGTATGTACTGTATGTACTGTATGTACTGTATGTACTGTATGTACTGCATGTACTGTATGTACTGTATGTACTGTATGTACTGTATGTACTGTATGTACTGTATGTACTGTATGTACTGTATGTACTGCATGTACTGCATGTACTATATATAGTGTATGTACTGCATGTACTATATATAGTGTATGTACTGCATGTACTATATATAGTGTATGTACTGCATGTACTATATATAGTGTATGTACTGCATGTACTATATATAGTGTATGTACTGCATGTACTATATATAGTGTATGTACTGTATGTACTGTATGCACTGTATGTACTGTATGTACTGTATGTACTGTATGTACTGTATGTACTGTATGTACTGTATGTACTGCATGTACTGTATGTACTGTATGTACTGTATGTACTGTATGTACTGTATGTACTGTATGTACTGTATGTACTGCATGTACTGTATGTACTGTATGTACTGTATGTACTGCATGTACTGTATGTACTGTATGTACTGTATGTACTGTATGTACTGTATGTACTGTATGTACTGCATGTACTGTATGTACTGTATGTACTGTATGTACTGTATGTACTGTATGTACTGTATGTACTGTATGTACTGTATGTACTGCATGTACTGTATGTACTGTATGTACTGTATGTACTGTATGTACTGTATGTACTGTATGTACTGCATGTACTGTATGTACTGTATGTACTGTATGTACTGTATGTACTGTATGTACTGTATGTACTGTATGTACTGTATGTACTGTATGTACTGTATGTACTGCATGTACTGCATGTACTGTATGTACTGTCGTATATCACAGTCCATTTTGGGAAAATGTCCTGAATTTACTCACTGTAAATACAACTAATATTTACATTACTAACTCACTGTAATTGTGATCAGGTGTAGACGAGTGAATGGTTCATCACCTTTGTAACATGTTCACCTATCAAAACTTCGTCTCTGGAGCCATTATTTACCTGTGTAATCTTTGACTACCGCCCACATGATGGATATGTGGCGCATTATAAAGATATTTAACTGTAACTCAAGACTGTGATAAACACCATCACACACGTGTACGGAATCTCTCTTTACATTTAAAAAAATAATAAACCAATAGCTAAGGAATTAGTATAAAAAAAAATTACCATATAGTTCGAACAGTAATGTTGAAAGTTTGTTTTTAATGATAAAAGTAACTTACCCATAGTTAGTTAGTCTAATATATTTACTGTCTTTGGGTACTGTATATTCTGGTTTAAAGAATAATATTATTTTTTTATTATTATCACACTGGCCGATTCCCACCAAGGCAGGGTGGCCCGAAAAAGAAAAACTTTCACCATCATTCACTCCATCACTGTCTTGCCAGAAGGGTGCTTTACACTACAGTTTTTAAACTGCAACATTAACACCCCTCCTTCAGAGTGCAGGCACTGTACTTCCCATCTCCAGGACTCAAGTCCGGCCTGCCGGTTTCCCTGAATCCCTTCATAAATGTTACTTTGCTCACACTCCAACAGCACGTCAAGTATTAAAAACCATTTGTCTCCATTCACTCCTATCAAACACGCTCACACATGCCTGCTGGAAGTCCAAGCCCCTCGCACACAAAACCTCCTTTACCCCCTCCCTCCAACCTTTCCTAGGCCGACCCCTAAATAATAATAGTAAACAGTAAAGTCTGAGGAGCCACAGTGAGAAGCTGTGTTCCAAGAGGCTCTCTACTTGCCCCCATCCTGTTCCTTATCCTCATATCTGACATAGACAGAGGAGTAAACCATAGCTGCATGTCTTCCGAAGTGCCATGACAGTGCTCTCCGTCCAAGACACTGCAAGTCTCCAAGCATGTCTTCCGAAGTGCCATGACAGTGCTCTCCGTCCAAGACACTGCAAGTCTCCAAGCATGTCTTCCGAAGTGCCATGACAGTGCTCTCCGTCCAAGACACTGCAAGTCTCCAAGCATGTCTTCCGAAGTGCCATGACAGTGCTCTCCGTCCAAGACACTGCAAGTCTCCAAGCATGTCTTCCGAAGTGCCATGACAGTGCTCTCCGTCCAAGACACTGCAAGTCTCCAAGCATGTCTTCCGAAGTGCCATGACAGTGCTCTCCGTCCAAGACACTGCAAGTCTCCAAGCCCAAGCATGTCTTCCGAAGTGCCATGACAGTGCTCTCCGTCCAAGACACTGCAAGTCTCCAAGCATGTCTTCCGAAGTGCCATGACAGTGCTCTCCGTCCAAGACACTGCAAGTCTCCAAGCATGTCTTCCGAAGTGCCATGACAGTGCTCTCCGTCCAAGACACTGCAAGTCTCCAAGCATGTCTTCCGAAGTGCCATGACAGTGCTCTCCGTCCAAGACACTGCAAGTCTCCAAGCATGTCTTCCGAAGTGCCATGACAGTGCTCTCCGTCCAAGACACTGCAAGTCTCCAAGCATGTCTTCCGAAGTGCCATGACAGTGCTCTCCGTCCAAGACACTGCAAGTCTCCAAGCATGTCTTCCGAAGTGCCATGACAGTGCTCTCCGTCCAAGACACTGCAAGTCTCCAAGCATGTCTTCCGAAGTGCCATGACAGTGCTCTCCGTCCAAGACACTGCAAGTCTCCAAGCATGTCTTCCGAAGTGCCATGACAGTGCTCTCCGTCCAAGACACTGCAAGTCTCCAAGCATGTCTTCCGAAGTGCCATGACAGTGCTCTCCGTCCAAGACACTGCAAGTCTCCAAGCATGTCTTCCGAAGTGCCATGACAGTGCTCTCCGTCCAAGACACTGCAAGTCTCCAAGCATGTCTTCCGAAGTGCCATGACAGTGCTCTCCGTCCAAGACACTGCAAGTCTCCAAGCATGTCTTCCGAAGTGCCATGACAGTGCTCTCCGTCCAAGACACTGCAAGTCTCCAAGCATGTCTTCCGAAGTGCCATGACAGTGCTCTCCGTCCAAGACACTGCAAGTCTCCAAGCATGTCTTCCGAAGTGCCATGACAGTGCTCTCCGTCCAAGACACTGCAAGTCTCCAAGCATGTCTTCCGAAGTGCCATGACAGTGCTCTCCGTCCAAGACACTGCAAGTCTCCAAGCATGTCTTCCGAAGTGCCATGACAGTGCTCTCCGTCCAAGACACTGCAAGTCTCCAAGCATGTCTTCCGAAGTGCCATGACAGTGCTCTCCGTCCAAGACACTGCAAGTCTCCAAGCATGTCTCCCCGAAGTGCCATGACAGTGCTCTCCGTCCAAGACACTGCAAGTCTCCAAGCATGTCTCCCGAAGTGCCATGACAGTGCTCTCCGTCCAAGACACTGCAAGTCTCCAAGCATGTCTCCCGAAGTGCCATGACAGTGCTCTCCGTCCAAGACACTGCAAGTCTCCAAGCATGTCTTCCGAAGTGCCATGACAGTGCTCTCCGTCCAAGACACTGCAAGTCTCCAAGCATGTCTTCCGAAGTGCCATGACAGTGCTCTCCGTCCAAGACACTGCAAGTCTCCAAGCATGTCTTCCGAAGTGCCATGACAGTGCTCTCCGTCCAAGACACTGCAAGTCTCCAAGCATGTCTTCCGAAGTGCCATGACAGTGCTCTCCGTCCAAGACACTGCAAGTCTCCAAGCATGTCTTCCGAAGTGCCATGACAGTGCTCTCCGTCCAAGACACTGCAAGTCTCCAAGCATGTCTTCCGAAGTGCCATGACAGTGCTCTCCGTCCAAGACACTGCAAGTCTCCAAGCATGTCTTCCGAAGTGCCATGACAGTGCTCTCCGTCCAAGACACTGCAAGTCTCCAAGCATGTCTTCCGAAGTGCCATGACAGTGCTCTCCGTCCAAGACACTGCAAGTCTCCAAGCATGTCTCCCGAAGTGCCATGACAGTGCTCTCCGTCCAAGACACTGCAAGTCTCCAAGCATGTCTCCCGAAGTGCCATGACAGTGCTCTCCGTCCAAGACACTGCAAGTCTCCAAGCATGTCTCCCGAAGTGCCATGACAGTGCTCTCCGTCCAAGACACTGCAAGTCTCCAAGCATGTCTCCCGAAGTGCCATGACAGTGCTCTCCGTCCAAGACACTGCAAGTCTCCAAGCATGTCTTCCGAAGTGCCATGACAGTGCTCTCCGTCCAAGACACTGCAAGTCTCCAAGCATGTCTTCCGAAGTGCCATGACAGTGCTCTCCGTCCAAGACACTGCAAGTCTCCAAGCATGTCTTCCGAAGTGCCATGACAGTGCTCTCCGTCCAAGACACTGCAAGTCTCCAAGCATGTCTTCCGAAGTGCCATGACAGTGCTCTCCGTCCAAGACACTGCAAGTCTCCAAGCATGTCTTCCGAAGTGCCATGACAGTGCTCTCCGTCCAAGACACTGCAAGTCTCCAAGCATGTCTTCCGAAGTGCCATGACAGTGCTCTCCGTCCAAGACACTGCAAGTCTCCAAGCATGTCTTCCGAAGTGCCATGACAGTGCTCTCCGTCCAAGACACTGCAAGTCTCCAAGCATGTCTTCCGAAGTGCCATGACAGTGCTCTCCGTCCAAGACACTGCAAGTCTCCAAGCATGTCTTCCGAAGTGCCATGACAGTGCTCTCCGTCCAAGACACTGCAAGTCTCCAAGCATGTCTTCCGAAGTGCCATGACAGTGCTCTCCGTCCAAGACACTGCAAGTCTCCAAGCATGTCTTCCGAAGTGCCATGACAGTGCTCTCCGTCCAAGACACTGCAAGTCTCCAAGCATGTCTTCCGAAGTGCCATGACAGTGCTCTCCGTCCAAGACACTGCAAGTCTCCAAGCATGTCTTCCGAAGTGCCATGACAGTGCTCTCCGTCCAAGACACTGCAAGTCTCCAAGCATGTCTTCCGAAGTGCCATGACAGTGCTCTCCGTCCAAGACACTGCAAGTCTCCAAGCATGTCTTCCGAAGTGCCATGACAGTGCTCTCCGTCCAAGACACTGCAAGTCTCCAAGCATGTCTTCCGAAGTGCCATGACAGTGCTCTCCGTCCAAGACACTGCAAGTCTCCAAGCATGTCTTCCGAAGTGCCATGACAGTGCTCTCCGTCCAAGACACTGCAAGTCTCCAAGCATGTCTTCCGAAGTGCCATGACAGTGCTCTCCGTCCAAGACACTGCAAGTCTCCAAGCATGTCTTCCGAAGTGCCATGACAGTGCTCTCCGTCCAAGACACTGCAAGTCTCCAAGCATGTCTTCCGAAGTGCCATGACAGTGCTCTCCGTCCAAGACACTGCAAGTCTCCAAGCATGTCTTCCGAAGTGCCATGACAGTGCTCTCCGTCCAAGACACTGCAAGTCTCCAAGCATGTCTTCCGAAGTGCCATGACAGTGCTCTCCGTCCAAGACACTGCAAGTCTCCAAGCATGTCTTCCGAAGTGCCATGACAGTGCTCTCCGTCCAAGACACTGCAAGTCTCCAAGCATGTCTTCCGAAGTGCCATGACAGTGCTCTCCGTCCAAGACACTGCAAGTCTCCAAGCATGTCTTCCGAAGTGCCATGACAGTGCTCTCCGTCCAAGACACTGCAAGTCTCCAAGCATGTCTTCCGAAGTGCCATGACAGTGCTCTCCGTCCAAGACACTGCAAGTCTCCAAGCATGTCTTCCGAAGTGCCATGACAGTGCTCTCCGTCCAAGACACTGCAAGTCTCCAAGCATGTCTCCCCGAAGTGCCATGACAGTGCTCTCCGTCCAAGACACTGCAAGTCTCCAAGCATGTCTCCCGAAGTGCCATGACAGTGCTCTCCGTCCAAGACACTGCAAGTCTCCAAGCATGTCTCCCGAAGTGCCATGACAGTGCTCTCCGTCCAAGACACTGCAAGTCTCCAAGCATGTCTCCCGAAGTGCCATGACAGTGCTCTCCGTCCAAGACACTGCAAGTCTCCAAGCATGTCTTCCGAAGTGCCATGACAGTGCTCTCCGTCCAAGACACTGCAAGTCTCCAAGCATGTCTCCCCGAAGTGGCATGACAGTGCTCTCCGTCCAAGACACTGCAAGTCTCCAAGCATGTCTCCCCGAAGTGCCATGACAGTGCTCTCCGTCCAAGACACTGCAAGTCTCCAAGCATGTCTCCCGAAGTGCCATGACAGTGCTCTCCGTCCAAGACACTGCAAGTCTCCAAGCATGTCTCCCGAAGTGCCATGACAGTGCTCTCCGTCCAAGACACTGCAAGTCTCCAAGCATGTCTTCCGAAGTGCCATGACAGTGCTCTCCGTCCAAGACACTGCAAGTCTCCAAGCATGTCTTCCGAAGTGCCATGACAGTGCTCTCCGTCCAAGACACTGCAAGTCTCCAAGCATGTCTTCCGAAGTGCCATGACAGTGCTCTCCGTCCAAGACACTGCAAGTCTCCAAGCATGTCTTCCGAAGTGCCATGACAGTGCTCTCCGTCCAAGACACTGCAAGTCTCCAAGCATGTCTCCCCGAAGTGCCATGACAGTGCTCTCCGTCCAAGACACTGCAAGTCTCCAAGCATGTCTCCCGAAGTGCCATGACAGTGCTCTCCGTCCAAGACACTGCAAGTCTCCAAGCATGTCTCCTGAAGTGCCATGACAGTGCTCTCCGTCCAAGACACTGCAAGTCTCCAAGCATGTCTTCCGAAGTGCCATGACAGTGCTCTCCGTCCAAGACACTGCAAGTCTCCAAGCATGTCTTCCGAAGTGCCATGACAGTGCTCTCCGTCCAAGACACTGCAAGTCTCCAAGCATGTCTTCCGAAGTGCCATGACAGTGCTCTCCGTCCAAGACACTGCAAGTCTCCAAGCATGTCTTCCGAAGTGCCATGACAGTGCTCTCCGTCCAAGACACTGCAAGTCTCCAAGCATGTCTTCCGAAGTGCCATGACAGTGCTCTCCGTCCAAGACACTGCAAGTCTCCAAGCATGTCTTCCGAAGTGCCATGACAGTGCTCTCCGTCCAAGACACTGCAAGTCTCCAAGCATGTCTTCCGAAGTGCCATGACAGTGCTCTCCGTCCAAGACACTGCAAGTCTCCAAGCATGTCTTCCGAAGTGCCATGACAGTGCTCTCCGTCCAAGACACTGCAAGTCTCCAAGCATGTCTTCCGAAGTGCCATGACAGTGCTCTCCGTCCAAGACACTGCAAGTCTCCAAGCATGTCTTCCGAAGTGCCATGACAGTGCTCTCCGTCCAAGACACTGCAAGTCTCCAAGCATGTCTTCCGAAGTGCCATGACAGTGCTCTCCGTCCAAGACACTGCAAGTCTCCAAGCATGTCTTCCGAAGTGCCATGACAGTGCTCTCCGTCCAAGACACTGCAAGTCTCCAAGCATGTCTTCCGAAGTGCCATGACAGTGCTCTCCGTCCAAGACACTGCAAGTCTCCAAGCATGTCTTCCGAAGTGCCATGACAGTGCTCTCCGTCCAAGACACTGCAAGTCTCCAAGCATGTCTTCCGAAGTGCCATGACAGTGCTCTCCGTCCAAGACACTGCAAATCTCCAAGCATGTCTTCCGAAGTGCCATGACAGTGCTCTCCGTCCAAGACACTGCAAGTCTCCAAGCATGTCTTCCGAAGTGCCATGACAGTGCTCTCCGTCCAAGACACTGCAAGTCTCCAAGCATGTCTTCCGAAGTGCCATGACAGTGCTCTCCGTCCAAGACACTGCAAGTCTCCAAGCATGTCTTCCGAAGTGCCATGACAGTGCTCTCCGTCCAAGACACTGCAAGTCTCCAAGCATGTCTTCCGAAGTGCCATGACAGTGCTCTCCGTCCAAGACACTGCAAGTCTCCAAGCCGCTGAAAACATGAAGTTCAATAAAGAGAAATTTCAATTACTCCGATATTACCTGGAGTTTACCTGGAGAGAGTTCCGGGGGTCAACGCCCCCGCGGCCCGGTCTGTGACCAGGCCTCCTGATGGATCAGAGCCTGATCAACCAGGCTGTTACTGCTGGCTGCACGCAATCCAACGTACGAGCCACAGTCCGGCTGGTTAGGTACCGACTTTAGGTGCTTGTCCAGTGCCAGCTTGAAGACTGCCAGGGGTCTAGTGGTAATCCCCCTTATGTATGCTGGGAGGTAGTTGAACAGTCTCGGGCCCCTGACACTTATTGTATTGTTTCTTAACGTGCTAGTGACATCCCTGCTTTTCATTGGGGGGATGTTGCATCGTTTGCCGAGTCTTTTGATTTTTTTGTGAGTGATTTTCGTGTGCAAGTTCGGTACTAGTCCCTTTAGGATTTTCCAGGTGTATATAATCATGTATCTCTCCCTCCTGCGTTCCAGGGAATACAGGTTCAGGAACCTCAAGCGCTCCCAGTAATTGAGGTGTTTTATCTCCGTTATGCGCGCCGTGAAGGTTCTCTGTACATTTTCTAGGTCAGCAATTTCACCTGCCTTGAAAGGTGGTGTTAATGTGCAGCAATATTCCAGCCTAGATAGAACAAGCGACCTGAAGAGTGCCATCATGGGCTTGGCTTGGATATTAAAACCGCATCAGAGTATAAAACAAATTCCAACCATACAACAGAGCGATAAATTAATGTGAAAGACCTGGGAGTGATTCCTTGGTCAGCGCTATCTTCAATTTCACTTATGTTATTTTCCCTTAGATTATCTTTTACAGTTGGTTGAACACCGTTTAATTCCAAGGGAATTAATTTATTAATGGCAAGCAACCTTTCCTGACCACAAAATAACCTTGACATTCCTGACAACACCTTGTGCATCTGGGTATAATGTTAATACCTACCAAGAGGCCACAATGTTCGATGTTGCTCAGTATCAATTAATACAATGCCACCTGGTTGAATGTTCTGTCGATTTCCAGCCTCTGACGCACCATAAAGGTGTTCACGTAGTGTAAGATATTTCTTTCGCACACACTGGACCAATGGTTTATTACTTTACTTAACATCTTAAATTACTTAACAATCATACATTATTATAATCTTCATCAATTTCTTCAGAATTATTTCTATAGGTTGATGCAGCTTCCAGTTTTCGTCCACATATTAAACGAGGTGTTAATATGTCCACATCAGGAGTGTCGCTAATGTATGAGAGAGGACAATAATTAATAAGATTTTCCGCCTCCATTTTTACAGTAAGAAATTCCTCCAAACTAATTCTTTTCCTGTGTTTACCTGGAGTTTACCTGGAGAGAGTTCCGGGGGTCAACGCCCCCGCGGCCCGGTCTGTGACCAGGCCTCCTGGTGGATCAGAGCCTGATCAAACAGGCTGTTGCTGCTGGCTGCACGCAAACCAACGTACGAGCCACAGCCCGGCTGATCCGGAACTGACTTTAGGTGCTTGTCCAGTGCCAGCTTGAAGACTGCCAGGGGTCTGTTGGTAATCCCCCTTATGTGTGCTGGGAGGCAGTTGAACAGTCTCGGGCCCCTGACACTTATTGTATGGTCTCTTAACGTGCTAGTGACACCCCTGCTTTTCATTGGGGGGATGGTGCATCGTCTGCCAAGTCTTTTGCTTTCGTAGTGAGTGATTTTCGTGTGCAAGTTCGGTACTAGTCCCTCTAGGATTTTCCAGGTGTATATAATCATGTATCTCTCCCTCCTGCGTTCCAGGGAATACAGGTTTAGGAACCTCAAGCGCTCCCAGTAATTGAGGTGTTTTATCTCCGTTATGCGCGCCGTGAAAGTTCTCTGTACATTTTCTAGGTCGGCAATTTCACCTGCCTTGAAAGGTGCTGTTAGAGTGCAGCAATATTCCAGCCTAGATAGAACAAGTGACCTGAAGAGTGTCATCATGGGCTTGGCCTCCCTAGTTTTGAAGGTTCTCATTATCCATCCTGTCATTTTTCTAGCAGGTGCGATTGATACAATGTTATGGTCCATGAAGGTGAGATCCTCCGACATAATCACTCCCAGGTCTTTGGCGTTGGTGTTTCGCTCTATTTTGTGGCCAGAATTTGCTTTGTACTCTGATGAAGATTTAATTTCCTCATGTTTACCATATCTGAGTAATTGAAATTTCTCATCGTTGAACTTCATATTGTTTTCTGCAGCCCACTGAAAGATTTGGTTGATGTCCGCCTGGAGCCTTGCAGTGTCTGCAATGGAAGACACTGTCATGCAGATTCGGGTGTCATCTGCAAAGGAAGACACGGTGCTGTGGCTGACATCCTTGTCTATGTCGGATATGAGGATGAGGAACAAGATGGGAGCGAGTACTGTGCCTTGTGGAACAGAGCTTTTCACCGTAGCTGCCTCGGACTTTACTCTGTTGACGACCACTCTCTGTGTTCTGTTAGTGAGGAAATTATAGATCCATCGACCGACTTTTCCTGTTATTCCTTTAGCACGCATTTTGTGCGCTATTACGCCATGGTCACACTTGTCGAAGGCTTTTGCAAAGTCTGTATATATTACATCTGCATTCTTTTTGTCTTCTAGTGCATTTAGGACCTTGTCGTAGTGATCCAATAGTTGAGACAGACAGGAGCGACCTGTTCTAAACCCATGTTGCCCTGGGTTGTGTAACTGATGGGTTTCTAGATGGGTGGTGATCTTGCTTCTTAGGACCCTTTCAAAGATTTTTATGATATGTGATGTTAGTAGCACCTTCCGTAGACAACTTTTTACTGTACCTGTCATTCTTTCATAAAACCCGCCCTGTCAAGGAGCTCTGGGAGTAATAAATTTCCAGACACATCCTCACTGGGTTAACAGAGATTGTACACCATTATTCTCCTTTAATTCCATCAAATATTGGGCACCCGCTACAAAATTATGTAGTGTCATTATCTGAAATCATCAATCTTGGAGAGGATCTTGTAGCTGTAAATTTCTGAAACAGACTACAAGTCCTGAGCCACTTCTAAATGAACTACCCTAATAGTGGTGCAAATAAATAAATATATACTTTCAAGGGAACACTATCTGAATTACCTGTTAAAATTACTGGACCACTATAGTCCACATCTGTTATATCAAATAGTTTTAACAATTGTACATGTTCCCTTAATTATGTTGGAGGACCTGGGTACATATAGCTTATTGCATCCACACGGCGACATATTACCCAAGATTTAACACACTTTTTAACACTTTCGTCCTCGTGAAATCCAGAAAGTTTCCATTATACAATTTAAAGTATCTTGTACCCCACCATGTATTACATTTTTATGGGCATTTAAAACAATCAAAGTTGTCAGATGATTGGTTTTGGGCAGTAAAATAAGGTGTTTAATATGTTCACCCAATTCAGCATTTTGTACCCAACCTCTACACCAAATTATATCATCATCATCTAAATACAGCACTAATTTATCTACTATTGAACCTTTCACAAATTTTCCTTTTAACAACAATTTAATTTCATCTCTCTTTTAGATCTATTGGCCCCACTGAGTCATTATTTACACAAGTGGGTCCCAATTCTACACAATTTTGTGAAAGTCTATATTAATTATAATTACTGTTATTATAAGCCAAATATTTCCTGGCTTAGCGAAATTAATTATAATTACTGTTATTATAAGCCAAATATTTCCTGGCTTAGCGAAATTAATTATAATTATTATAATATGCACCAAATATCCTAGCCAAATATCACTGGTTAAGAATTTTTGGAAAGTTGTATGCTTCTTAAGCCTATTGTAGAGATTTTTTGTGAGAGTCTATCTACTATAATTGCATTGATACGTCTTATATCATGGCCCAGACCAACATTTACAAACACAGTGTCGTACAATTGGGCACTTTTATCTGACAGAAAACAATATAATTTTAAATTTGTAGGATCCCCCTTTGCACTTTCATACCAATAAGACTACGTTTTATGAATGTGCATTGAGATCCCTGGTCAATAATGCAGTTACATTTATTGATTGGCGCCTTTTATCTCGAATTTTTACGTTCCCCACAGGTAAGGCTACTTCAGCTGTGCCATCATCATTAACATTAGCTGCAATTTTTACATTAGATTCTGATGTTTCAGTGTTAACATCATTATTATCATCATAATTATTATTATTATACAAACCCTTACACATTTCTACATGATGTCTTCCTTTGTGGCACTGATAGCAATTTTTCAGTTTGGCATAACAATCCTTTATATTATGACTGCCTAAACATCTAATACATCTGTCAAGTTCTAATCTTTCCACCTAAACATCCCATGAATCATAAACATTATAATTCTTGGAGAAATGAGTAACCTTGCAAAAAAGTCAATCCCTCTTTTGCTTGATTTGCCCATTATTAACTAGGCCACTCCCATGAATGTGCTTATTCCTCTTAATTTGATGTGGATAACCGTTATTTTTGGTTCCTGCCACTTGATATCTGCTTATGCAACAATTTTTATGGGATGAATTATGAGGATTATTAACATTAGGATTTATTTTCCACTTGTGAGGCCTGACAGATACACCAGATTCATCATGTGTTAAATTCTTAGAATTATTTGGTTGGCTTGTCTGTAATTGAACAATTAATTCTTGTAGACCCAGTCTTATTTCCTCCAGAGAAAAATAACCCTTGTGGTGTTTGTCAGATATTCACTCTTGCAGTTCAATTTATTCTGTAAGACAGCACTTAATGTCCAATCTGATTCACCAAAATCGAACCTATTACTCAAGGACTTAAGTGTGCTTTCTAATTTGACCCTAAATTGTTGTAACTGTGTTCTGGAGTTCTTAAATTAATCACAATATTTACTAGGTCTACCCTACTTTGTTCCCTATTACCATAGGTCACCTTTAACAAGTCAACTGCCTCCAGGTAGCTGGAATTAATATTTTGGAACTCACGAATCAGGGCATAAGCATCACTTCTGACCTGCCCTTTGAGATAAAATAATTTTGTGACATCTGCTAGGTCATTCCTTTAATGCACAGCAGCCTTAAATACTGACCAGAATTCCTCCCAGCTGTCTCTTGGACTAAATGTTGATAGACATAACTCTGAGAGTTTGGGCAGAGATCTGGCATTTACGTTACTGAATTGCTCAACTGCAGTATTTACACCTTTTAATTTACATTTTACATGATAGAATTTTCTCTTCCAATTCAAAATATTGATTAATTATTAATTCCCTCTTATTATCATCTGCACAGTTCACCAGTAGATCTCCTTCATATTCTGTATAATACAATTTAAATAATACACCTATTTTCTATTGATTCCAAATATAATTCTAAATTAATCTTATTCACAGTTTCTTCTGCCATCAATTCCAGGCATTTATTATAAGCTCTGGTTACATGACTTTTTTTTGCAGTTAATGAGGCGTTTATAGCCTTAATTCCCATGGAGTTTTCATCAGCATTAATTACATTAACCTCATCCATGACTCTTTTATATATTAGACACAATTAATGAACACTGATTATACAAATTATACAATGAGACACTCGTATAATTATTACAGTATGCACCAAATATCCTAGCCAAATATTTCCTGGCTTAGCAAATTAATTATAATAATAATAATAATAATAATAATAATTATTATTATTATTATTATTATTATTATTATTATTATTATTATTATTATTATTATTATTATTATTATTATTATTATTATTATTATTATTATTATAAATCAAATATTTCCTGGCTTAAAAATTAGTTATAATTATTATAATCCAAATATTTCCTGGCTTAGCGAAATTAATTATAATTACTGTTATTATAAGCCAAATATTTCCTGGCTTAGCGAAATTAATTATAATTACTGTTATTATAAGCCAAATATTTCCTGGCTTAGCGAAATTAATTATAATTACTGTTATTATAAGCCAAATATTTCCTGGCTTAGCGAAATTAATTATAATTATTATAATATGCACCAAATATCCTAGCCAAATATCACTGGTTAAGAATTTTTGGAAAGTTGTATGCTTCTTACATGAGATTAGTTAATTCTTATGTATTTTCTTGTCCTGGATCCAAATATCACCTTGAAAAATGTTGCCTACAGGTTTAATGATACGAGACATATAATATTTTATTATTATAACGTACAGTATGTGTCAGTATGTTTTAAACTCTAATCCGTACCTACTCTGTCTTTTTGCTTGACGCTTATAGTGGCCTGAAGAATCATTTCTTGCCAATGTCCAGCAATAGTCTGCAAGTATTATTGTGCCCCATTTGACCTGGTACCATTTTTCCATGGTTGAAATATCTTGGTGAAACCTTTCACCATATTCGTCACTAACTATCCCACAGTTCGCTGGAAAAAAGTCTAAATGTGAGTCCAAAAAGTGGATTTTAAGTGACATGTTACATCCCTTGTTCTTGTAAGCCTTGATGAGGTTTTCCACCAATTCTTCATAGTTGCCTTCCCTGCTGTTTCCGAGATATCCCTTCGCCACTAATTTGAATGCTTCCCGAGCAGCTTTCTCCTCCCCATGAAGGTCTAATTCAAAGTCACCATCTTTAAGAAACTCTCGAATCTGAGGACCAAGACTTCCTCTCTTTTCTTAGCATCGCTCAGTGAGGGGGATTTTGATGTTAAATGCTTGAATCCCTGACTGGATTTGTCCATAGCTTTCATAAAGTTTTTCATGAGCCCTAGTTTTATGTGTAGTGGTGATGGCAAAATTTTGTTTGGTTCAATGAGAGGTGGATGTTGAACATTTTTCATCCCAGACTCCGATGACTGACGAGGTGGTCAGTCTCTCCTGATGTAGTGGGAACCTCTTGCACGGTTGTCCCACTCACATAGAAATCAGCAGTAATTGGTGTATCCGCCCTGCTGGCCCATCACAAGAGCGTAACAGCCTTTAAGTCACCACAGAGCTGCCATTAAAGTTCATCATATTTCATGCATTGTAACATATGCTTTATATTCTCATAAGTTTCTTTCATATGGTTTACTATTTCCGTTATGCAGCCAGACATCTTTCAACAGCCTCCAGTGACTGGGTTCGTAGTGGATGCCAAGTGCTTCCATCAGACCATTAATATTGTTGCAGCCACTAAATCACCTTCCATTACGAAGAAATAGTTGAACTGCTGCTGATGATCACGAAATTTTGAAATCTTTACATTAGCTGCTAGGAGATTCCACTGTTGAAGACGAGAGCCTCGCAGCTCTGCCTTATTTTTGGGTAGTTGCAGATCCCTGACAAGGTCATAGAGCTCCCCTTTTGTTAAGAGATGTGGCCTAGAGGAGTGTGCTTCATTAAAGTTTGGGTCACTCTGTAATCCAGCAGTGTCATCCTTCTCTTCTTCCTCCTCACCACTTTCTTCAACTGACTCGAATGATACCGAAGTTGATGCATCAGGAAGAGGTAGACCTTCTCCATGTGCGAATAATACAGAGCATGACAGCTAAGCACAAGTATTTACATCATTCAGTAGGAAAATAGAATTAATATAATATGCCTCACATGCATATCAATAGCGTGCTCAGTGAATATTTATTATAATGAATATTTATTATAATTAAGGTCAGTGAGACTGTGAGTGTAGTAAGAAACACACTGTCACAAGCCTGCTGGAACCTGTTGTGACACGTACGTCCATATTGAGAAGTAGAACTAACAAACAATTTTAACCATGATATATATATATATATATATATATATATATATATATATATATATATATATATATATATATATATATATATATATATATATGTGTGTGTGTGTGTGTGTGTGTGTGTGTATATATATATAAAGACTCAAGTGCAAGTGTTGTGTACTCTGATGCGTCTCAGTCGTCTGATTCTATGGGATACTTAGCTTTTTTTTTTACCAGACAGTGTAAAACTAGGAAGGACCTTACTGGATTTGTCTAGCTTTTTCACGGCAGAGTTATGACGTTGAAGAACTGTTTTAAAGTTTATGGGTAATATGGGAGGTTTCTTGTGTGTTGTTTTATGCTCCATTCTCTACTGTCTCTCCTCCTGCATTCCCTCACTACTTGTTTAATCTGTCTCTTTGTCTTCATATTCTCCACCTTCTTAATATATTTCACTGCAAAAAAAAAAAAATATTTACTTTTCCCTACCTCATCATTCACTCCTCATCATCTGCCCTCCCACACCTGCCCTTCTATATGCATTAACCTCTGCTCGACACTCTAGTGCTGGAGCCATCATCCCACACATTGCCTCTTCCACTTTTCATTATATGTTCTTCCTCCTCTCCATCTTTCTTTCCACTATTGCTTGTATCTCCCAATTAGCTGTTCCCTTCCTTAGCCCATTTTTCTTATTTCTCTCGCTGACAGACACAAGTCTGTGTGTGTCTCATCTACCTCTTACTTTAACTCTATCTACCACTAAATAATCACCTTCCATATTAAATACACATATAGAAGCATGTGACTATTATTGTTCAGTTCATCAAGCACTACTGAAGATAATTCATTTAAAAGACTTTACTGTATTGACTACCACCGTCCACAACAATTTTCTCACCTCCACAAACACTCTGAGGCCTCAGCTTCGTAAACACTATAACTTTCATATAAGTGTTACTCCTCATTGAGCTCTGGTTATCTCAGATCTCTTCAACTAATACTCTTTGCTCTCCTTATTCATACGTGTTCACCTCCTCAGCTTTGTTTCAATCAGTAATAAAGAAAACTATCAAGTTGATCAGTTAAACACATGTGCAAAATCTGGGTATCTTGACCTCATAGACGTTTCACCATCCGGCGGCGTTATCAGTACGATACATTGAAATAAACAGAAGACTGTAGATAGAAAGCAATCAGTTCCTCAGCCTAGCAGCAGGTGAACACCGTAGCCCTGTTTAATCTGAAGTGCAGGCAGGAAGACTGGTGCTTATATACTGGAGTCAGATGAGATGCAGCAGTTGAAGACTTTGTCGCTGGTAGGCTGGACCCACCGTTGTTATATTACTTGTCAGACACAGCAACATCATGGAATCTTGGCAGAGAGGACAATATAACAAGCTACTACTAACTCCGGTTCAGTTCTTGGGTAGGACCTACTTCCACTAGTGGTTCCCGCCTACCAGTGACAATGCCTTCAACTGCTGCATATCATCTGACTCAGGTATACAAGCACCAGTCTTCCTGCCTGTGCTTCAGATTCTTCAAGACTTCGGTGCTCATCACCTGCTCCTAGGCTCGGGGACTGATTACCCCCGTCTTCAAATGTCTTCTGCAAATCTGCTAGGCTGAGGGACTAATTACCTCCTCTCTACAGTCTTCCGTTGAGTTCCCTGTGTTGATAAACATACTA
Source organism: Cherax quadricarinatus (assembly GCF_038502225.1). Classification (NCBI taxonomy): domain Eukaryota; kingdom Metazoa; phylum Arthropoda; class Malacostraca; order Decapoda; family Parastacidae; genus Cherax; species Cherax quadricarinatus. The sequence continues at coordinate 2,837,830 of NC_091293.1, forward strand.
GATGCCGAAAACGTCCACAAAATAATGACATCCAAACGTGGCAACTACATCTAATTCTTGTTCGTAGCTTTGTGTCGTTCAGTGCTAGTACGTCTACATTGTGTCGTTCAGTGCTAGTACGTCTACATTGTGTCGTTCAGTGCTAGTACGTCTACATTGTGTCGTTCAGTGCTAGTACGTCTACATTGTGTCGCTCAGTGCTAGTACGTCTACATTGTGTCGCTCAGTGCTAGTACGTCTACATTGTGTCGCTCAGTGCTAGTACGTCTACATTGTGTCGTTCAGTGCTAGTACGTCTACATTGTGTCGTTCAGTGCTAGTACGTCAACATTGTGTCGTTCAGTGCTAGTACGTCTACATTGTGTCGTTCAGTGCTAGTACGTCTACATTGTGTCGTTCAGTGCTAGTACGTCAACATTGTGTCGTTCAGTGCTAGTACGTCAACATTGTGTCGTTCAGTGCTAGTACGTCAACATTGTGTCGTTCAGTGCTAGTACGTCAACATTGTGTCGTTCAGTGCTAGTACGTACATTGTGTCGTTCAGTGCTAGTACGTCTACATTGTGTCGTTCAGTGCTAGTACGTCTACATTGTGTCGTTCAGTGCTAGTACGTCTACATTGTGTCGTTCAGTGCTAGTACGTCTACATTGTGTCGTTCAGTGCTAGTACGTCTACATTGTGTCGTTCAGTGCTAGTACGTCTACATTGTGTCGTTCAGTGCTAGTACGTCTACATTGTGTCGTTCAGTGCTAGTACGTCAACATTGTGTCGTTCAGTGCTAGTACGTCTACATTGTGTCGTTCAGTGCTAGTACGTCAACATTGTGTCGTTCAGTGCTAGTACGTCAACATTGTGTCGTTCAGTGCTAGTACGTCAACATTGTGTCGTTCAGTGCTAGTACGTCAACATTGTGTCGTTCAGTGCTAGTACGTCAACATTGTGTCGTTCAGTGCTAGTACGTCTACATTGTGTCGTTCAGTGCTAGTACGTCAACATTGTGTCGTTCAGTGCTAGTACGTCAACATTGTGTCGTTCAGTGCTAGTACGTCAACATTGTGTCCTTCAGTGCTAGTACGTCAACATTGTGTCGCTCAGTGCTAGTACGTCTACATTGTGTCGTTCAGTGCTAGTACGTCAACATTGTGTCGTTCAGTGCTAGTACGTCTACATTGTGTCGTTCAGTGCTAGTACGTCTACATTGTGTCGTTCAGTGCTAGTACGTCTACATTGTGTCGTTCAGTGCTAGTACGTCTACATTGTGTCGTTCAGTGCTAGTACGTCTACATTGTGTCGTTCAGTGCTAGTACGTCTACATTGTGTCGTTCAGTGCTAGTACGTCTACATTGTGTCGTTCAGTGCTAGTACGTCTACATTGTGTCGTTCAGTGCTAGTACGTCTACATTGTGTCGTTCAGTGCTAGTACGTCTACATTGTGTCGTTCAGTGCTAGTACGTCTACATTGTGTCGTTCAGTGCTAGTACGTCTACATTGTGTCGTTCAGTGCTAGTACGTCTACATTGTGTCGTTCAGTGCTAGTACGTCTACATTGTGTCGTTCAGTGCTAGTACGTCTACATTATGTCGTTCAGTGCTAGTACGTCTACATTGTGTCGTTCAGTGCTAGTACGTCTACATTGTGTCGTTCAGTGCTAGTACGTCTACATTGTGTCGTTCAGTGCTAGTACGTCTACATTGTGTCGTTCAGTGCTAGTACGTCTACATTGTGTCGTTCAGTGCTAGTACGTCTACATTGTGTCGTTCAGTGCTAGTACGTCTACATTGTGTCGTTCAGTGCTAGTACGTCTACATTGTGTCGTTCAGTGCTAGTACGTCTACATTGTGTCGTTCAGTGCTAGTAGTACGTCTAGTACGTCTACATTGTGTCGTTCAGTGCTAGTACGTCTACATTGTGTCGTTCAGTGCTAGTACGTCTACATTATGTCGTTCAGTGCTAGTACGTCTACATTGTGTCGTTCAGTGCTAGTACGTCAACATTGTGTCGTTCAGTGCTAGTACGTCAACATTGTGTCGTTCAGTGCTAGTACGTCAACATTGTGTCGTTCAGTGCTAGTACGTCTACATTGTGTCGTTCAGTGCTAGTACAGTGCTAGTACGTCAACATTGTGTCGTTCAGTGCTAGTACGTCATTGTGTCGTTCATTGTGTCAACATTGTGTCGTTCAGTGCTAGTACGTCAACATTGTGTCGTTCTACATTGTGTCGTTCAGTGCTAGTACGTCAGCATTGTGTCGTTCAGTGCTAGTACGTCAACATTGTGTCGTTCAGTGCTAGTACGTCAACATTGTGTCGTTCAGTGCTAGTACGTCAACATTGTGTCGTTCAGTGCTAGTACGTCAACATTGTGTCGTTCAGTGCTAGTACGTCAACATTGTGTCGTTCAGTGCTAGTACGTCAACATTGTGTCGTTCAGTGCTAGTACGTCAGCATTGTGTCGTTCAGTGCTAGTACGTCAACATTGTGTCGTTCAGTGCTAGTACGTCAACATTGTGTCGTTCAGTGCTAGTACGTCAACATTGTGTCGTTCAGTGCTAGTACGTCAACATTGTGTCGTTCAGTGCTAGTGCGTCAACATTCTGTCGTTCAGTGCTAGTACGTCTACAATGTGTCGTTCAGTGCTAGTACGTCAACATTGTGAGGTTCAGTGCTAGTACGTCTACATTGTGTCGTTCAGTGCTAGTACGCCAACATTGTGTCGTTCAGTGCTAGTACGTCTACATTGTGTCGTTCAGTGCTAGTACGTCTACATTGTGTCGTTCAGTGCTAGTACGTCTACATTGTGTCGTTCAGTGCTAGTACGTCTACATTGTGTCGTTCAGTGCTAGTACGTCTACATTGTGTCGTTCAGTGCTAGTACGTCTACATTGTGTCGTTCAGTACTAGTACGTCTACATTGTGTCGTTCAGTGCTAGTACGTCAACATTGTGTCGTTCAGTGCTAGTACGTCTACATTGTGTCGTTCAGTGCTAGTACGTCTACATTGTGTCGTTCAGTGCTAGTACGTCTACATTGTGTCGTTCAGTGCTAGTACGTCTACATTGTGTCGTTCAGTGCTAGTACGTCTACATTGTGTCGTTTCAGTGCTACATTGTGTCGTTAGTGCTAGTACGTCAACATTGTGTCGTTCAGTGCTAGTACGTCTACATTGTGTCGTTCAGTGCTAGTACGTCTACATTGTGTCGTTCAGTGCTAGTACGTCTACATTGTGTCGTTCAGTGCTAGTACGTCTACATTGTGTCGTTCAGTGCTAGTACGTCTACATTGTGTCGTTCAGTGCTAGTACGTCTACATTGTGTCGTTCAGTGCTAGTACGTCTACATTGTGTCGTTCAGTGCTAGTACGTCTACATTGTGTCGTTCAGTGCTAGCACGTCAACATTGTGTCGTTCAGTGCTAGTACGTCTACATTGTGTCGTTCAGTGCTAGCACGTCTACATTGTGTCGTTCAGTGCTAGTACGTCTACATTGTGTCGTTCAGTGCTAGTACGTCTACATTGTGTCTTTCAGTGCTAGTACGTCTACATTGTGTCGTTCAGTGCTAGTACGTCTACATTGTGTCGTTCAGTGCTAGTACGTCTACATTGTGTCGTTCAGTGCTAGTACGTCTACATTGTGTCGTTCAGTGCTAGTACGTCTACATTGTGTCGTTCAGTGCTAGTACGTCTACATTGTGTCGTTCAGTGCTAGTACGTCTACATTGTGTCGTTCAGTGCTAGTACGTCTACATTGTGTCTTTCAGTGCTAGTACGTCTACATTGTGTCGTTCAGTGCTAGTACGTCTACATTGTGTCGTTCAGTGCTAGTACGTCTACATTGTGTCGTTCAGTGCTAGTACGTCTACATTGTGTCTTTCAGTGCTAGTACGTCTACATTGTGTCGTTCAGTGCTAGTACGTCTACATTGTGTCGTTCAGTGCTAGTACGTCTACATTGTGTCGTTCAGTGCTAGTACGTCTACATTGTGTCGTTCAGTGCTAGTACGTCTACATTGTGTCGTTCAGTGCTAGTACGTCTACATTGTGTCGTTCAGTGCTAGTACGTCAACATTGTGTCGTTCAGTGCTAGTACGTCTACATTGTGTCGTTGAGTGCTAGTACGTCTACATTGTGTCGTTCAGTGCTAGTACGTCTACATTGTGTCGTTCAGTGCTAGTACGTCTACATTGTGTCTTTCAGTGCTAGTACGTCTACATTGTGTCGTTCAGTGCTAGTACGTCTACATTGTGTCGTTCAGTGCTAGTACGTCTACATTGTGTCGTTCAGTGCTAGTACGTCTACATTGTGTCGTTCAGTGCTCGTACGTCTACATTGTGTCGTTCAGTGCTAGTACGTCTACATTGTGTCGTTCAGTGCTAGTACGTCTACATTGTGTCGTTCAGTGCTAGTACGTCTACATTGTGTCGTTCAGTGCTAGTACGTCTACATTGTGTCGTTCAGTGCTAGTACGTCTACATTGTGTCGTTCAGTGCTAGTACGTCTACATTGTGTCGTTCAGTGCTAGTACGTCTACATTGTGTCGTTCAGTGCTAGTACGTCTACATTGTGTCGTTCAGTGCTAGTACGTCTACATTGTGTCGTTCAGTGCTAGTACGTCTACATTGTGTCGTTCAGTGCTAGTACGTCTACATTGTGTCGTTCAGTGCTAGTACGTCTACATTGTGTCGTTCAGTGCTAGTACGTCTACATTGTGTCGTTCAGTGCTAGTACGTCTACATTGTGTCGTTCAGTGCTAGTACGTCAACATTGTGTCGTTCCTACCAGTAACAATGAGAACTTTTTCAAAATCATAATTCAACCTTATCTTCTCGTCATCTGACGCAATAGTAGGTTACGAATCCCTCATCTCGGCATTTTAGTCACAATGAATGCATTCAGGGGGGAAGAGGAATCTGTCCCACTTCACTATAGAACTGAAGATGGTTGGGTGAAGGTCGAAGCTGCAGTGACCTGATGTTTGAGTAAATGGTTTGGAAAACCGGCACGTTGATAAATGAGACACTCGTGCAATATTTGGCTATATTTATTCTGGAAACGTTTCGCCAAACGTTTCCAGAATAAAGATAAGCGAATGTTTCACAAGAGTCTCATGTATCAAGGCGAATGTTGCACAAGTGTTTATATGTATCGAGGCGAATGTTGCACAAGTGTCATGTATCGACCTCGTGAGTCACGAATCATATTGTGGCTAGCTGGTCCAGTGGCTAACGCGACGGTCTGGAGTTCTGAGACTCTCGGATCGCGGGTTCTATCCCCATCCGTGGTATGGTTTGACCTTGTGATGTTTGGTTGTGCTCAGAGACTAACTGCGACGAAGAATAGATATATGGTGTGAGTCAGTCACAAACAAATATAGAACTGCAGAGAAATTGTATAGAACATCGACACCATGAAAACGGAGACACTAATATAACGTAATAAGATGCTTTATTGATAATGTTTCGCCCACGCAGTGAGCTTTCAGAAAAAGCCGAGTGTATTGTCAATAAAGGATCTCATTAGCCTACACTCGTGCCTGTGTTTCCAGGGTTTATTGAGACATATTGAGACATATAAAACACAATATACAAACATTCATATGTGAAGTCATTATAATAAATACGAGGTTTTTACTTTTTTCTCGTTCTCTGAACACCTGGTTCAACATGAACCAGTTCTTTGAGTTACCTGCCTGCTAGTGTTGCTTCATACCGAGTGACCTAACACCACCTCCCCATCCCGCCCTGCTAGTGTTGCTTCATACCGAGTGACCTAACACCACCTCCCCATCCCGCCCTGCTAGTGTTGCTTCATACCGAGTAACCTAACACTACCTCCCCACCCCGCTCCGTTCCTTAGAGATACTTATAACCTAGTGTTAGTCTAGTAGTAACAACAGTACTGCCAGAGATACTTATAGCCTAGCCTTAGTCTAGTAGTAACAACAGTACTGCCAGAGATACTTATAGCCTAGCCTTAGTCTAGTAGTAACAACAGTACTGCCAGAGATACTTATAGCCTAGCCTTAGTCTAGTAGTAACAACAGTACTATCAGAGATACTTACAGTCTAGCCCGAGTCTAGTAGTAACAACAGTACTGCCAGTGACACTTATAGCCTAGCCTTAGTCTAGTAGTAATAACAGTACTTCCAGAGTTATTTTCAGTGAGTACTTCGCCTCGAGTTTGGGAGAGTCACTGTGTGGATCCATGACCCTCTTCCGTATTCACTGCCTCAAACATAACATCTTCATTCAGGCTGAAGCGTAGGCCATACTACTGTAAGATGAAGGCGGAAGTGCCGATCATTGTGGAAAAATGTGTAACTATTGCCGGCACCGCGTTCCATGCTTCAAAGGAGGTGAAATAACGGCGCATTAAGGTGCATAAAGAAATGTTAAGGCACCTCCTCACTGCATCACAAGTGTTTTATCTGGAAGAGTTGTGTCCTCCCTCACAGTTGAAGTACCTAGCTGCTAACTACTGACCAACTTTTGACGTCCTGTACCTGTAAGCAGTAGGAAAAGATGTCGAGATTTCACCTCGTCTGATGCTGGAGACGAATGACTTCATCTGTCTGGTTCAGTTCGGCTTCCGCAAGGCTGACTCTCTATATCCAGGAGGGTCTTGCCAGACGCCTTGACGACTTTCTCTGACCTCAGAAATCCAAATATTACATGGAGGTTTCACATTCTCTTGTCTTTGAAACTTTCCAGTGAAGATGAAAACTTCCCTCCAGGAGTGTGAACTGAGGAATCTATGGACACTTAAACTGGATTATACAAAAACACAGAACGGGTGGGGTTTAAACCCGTGGCAAGTGAGTCCTAAAATGGGCTCGAACCTCATCTGTTCCTTGGTTTGTTTGCAATCGTGTTATTACGATTTCGTGAGTCATTACCTAGGTCAAATATCTTTGGGCATGGTTCCGTTCTGTCATGAAGGATGACGGTCCCGACTCGCTGAGACCCAGAGTGAGAGATGGAACAAGTCTCACTGTGATCAGTAATTTGTGATGTGGTCAGTTACCAAGCTTCACTGTGATCAATAATTTGTGATGTGGTCAGTTACCAAGCTTCACTGTGACCAATAGTTTGTGATGTGGTCAGTTACCAAGCTTCACTGTGATCAATAGTTTGTGATGTGGTCAGTTACCAAGCTTCACTGTGATCAATAGTTTGTGATGTGGTCAGTTACCAAGCTTCACTGTGAACAATAGTTTGTGATGTGGTCAGTTACCAAGCTTCACTGTGATCAACAATTTGTGTTGTGGTCAGTTACCAAGCTTCACTGTGAACAATAGTTTGTGATGTGGTCAGTTACCAAGCTTCACTGTGTTCAATAGTTTGTGATGTGGTCAGTTACCAAGCTTCACTGTGATCAATAGTTTGCGATGTGGTCAGTTACCAAGCTTCACTGTGATCAATAGTTTGCGATGTGGTCAGTTACTAAGCTTCACTGTGATCAATAGTTTGTGATGTGGTCAGTTACTAAGCTTCACTGTGATCAATAGTTTGTGATGTGGTCAGTTACCAAGCTTCACTGTGATCAACAGCATTGACAAGTATTATGCTCAAATGCCAAACAAATCTTCAGTATTCACTCAATATTTCCAACCATCACACTACACTAGGTAAGACGATAACGGTATACAATACCTGCAAGTTGGTAAATAAGACACGTGCAATAGTTAGGTGTCTTTATTCCAAAACTATATTTCGCCTATACAATAGATTTCTTCAGTCTATTATATAGAAAAATACAGAGAAGGCAGCAGTAGCAGTAGAGATGTAAAGACGATGTAATGTTGTGTGTTATCTATTACACAACACTAGGTGACACTAAGGTCACCTTCAACTATTCATTTAGGAAATATGCCTAAATTTATTGTTCACTGTGTCTGCTTCACAACTAGCCCAGCAGAATGAAGAGAAAGGAAAATTTTGACAATATAACAAAAACGCCAAAGATTTAACCATGGGTAGATTTTGAATAATTCATCCAGAAACAGGAAACAGCTCTATCAAAATAAATATAAAATGGCAGAAATCCCCCAGTAATATGGGCTTACACTTATTATTAAAAAGCAGAATTATAGATTGTGGATCCTCTTGCATATTGCTTTATAATGATAAATGATCTTACAGTTATGTTATGATAGATGATTCCAGTGTATCTTGAAATATTATGATAGATGAGATAATCTTATAACTGCTGTGATAGACAGAACAGTCATATACGGTAGAGAACTGTGAGTGCTACCACAGTGCTGCACCAGTGCTACCACAGTGCTGCACCAGTGCTACCACAGTGCTGCCACAGTGCTGCCACAGTGCTGCACCAGTGCTACCACAGTGCTGCACCAGTGCTACCACAGTGCTACACCAGTGCTACCACAGTGCTGCCACAGTGCTACACCAGTGCTACCACAGTGCTGCCACAGTGCTACCACAGTGCTACACCAGTGCTACCACAGTGCTGCCACAGTGCTACCACAGTGCTGCACCAGTGCTACCACAGTGCTACACCAGTGCTACCACAGTGCTGCCACAGTGCTACACCAGTGCTACCACAGTGCTGCCACAGTGCTACCACAGTGCTGCCACAGTGCTGCACCAGTGCTACCACAGTGCTACACCAGTGCTACCACAGTGCTGCCACAGTGCTGCCACAGTGCTGCCACAGTGCTGCACCAGTGCTACCACAGTGCTACACCAGTGCTACCACAGTGCTGCCACAGTGCTACACCAGTGCTACCACAGTGCTACCACAGTGCTACCACAGTGCTACACCAGTGCTACCACAGTGCTGCCACAGTGCTGCACCAGTGCTACCACAGTGCTACACCAGTGCTACCACAGTGCTGCCACAGTGCTGCACCAGTGCTGCACCAGTGCTACCACAGTGCTACCACAGTGCTGCACCAGTGCTGCCACAGTGCTGCCACAGTGCTGCACCAGTGCTACCACAGTGCTACCCCAGTGCTACCACAGTGCTGCCACAGTGCTGCACCAGTGCTACCACAGTGCTACCACAGTGCTACCACAGTGCTACACCAGTGCTACCACAGTGCAGCAACCACAGTGCAGCAACCACAGTGCTGCAACCACAGTGCAGCAACCACAGTGCTGCAACCACAGTGCAGCAACCACAGTGCAGCAACCACAGTGCAGCTACCACAGTGCTACCACAGTGCTGCCACAGTGCTACCACAGTGTTACCATAGTGCTACACCAGTGCTACCACAGTGCTGCCACAGTGCTGCACCAGTGCTGCACCAGTGCTACCACAGTGTTACCATAGTGCTGCACCAGTGCTACCACAGTGCTACCACAGTGCTACCCTAGTGCTGCACCAGTGCTACCACAGTGCTACCACAGTGCTACCACAGTGCTACACCAGTGCTACCACAGTGCTGCACCAGTGCTGCCACAGTGCTACCACAGTGCTGCACCAGTGTTACCACAGTGCTACCACAGTGCTGCCACAGTGCTGCACCAGTGCTACCACAGTGTTACCATAGTGCTGCACCAGTGCTACCACAGTGTTACCATAGTGCTGCACCAGTGCTACCACAGTGCTACCACAGTGCTACCATAGTGCTGCACCAGTGCTACCACAGTGCTACCACAGTGCTGCACCAGTGCTACCACAGTGTTACCATAGTGCTGCCCCAGTGCTACCACAGTGGTACCATAGTGCTGCACCAGTGCTACCACAGTGCATAGTGCTGCACCAGTGCTACCACAGTGCTACCACAGTGCTGCACCAGTGCTACCACAGTGTTACCATAGTGCTGCACCAGTGCTACCACAGTGCTACCATAGTGCTGCACCAGTGCTACCACAGTGCTACCACAGTGCTGCACCAGTGCTACCACAGTGCTACCACAGTGCTGCACCAGTGCTACCACAGTGTTACCATAGTGCTGCACCAGTGCTACCACAGTGTTACCATAGTGCTGCACCAGTGCTACCACAGTGTTACCATAGTGCTGCACCAGTGCTACCACAGTGCTGCACCAGTGCTACCACAGTGTTACCATAGTGCTGCACCAGTGCTACCACAGTGCTACCATAGTGCTGCACCAGTGCTACCACAGTGCTACCACAGTGCTGCACCAGTGCTACCACAGTGCTACCACAGTGCTGCACCAGTGCTACCAAAGTGTTACCATAGTGCTGCACCAGTGCTACCACAGTGTTACCATAGTGCTGCACCAGTGCTACCACAGTGTTACCATAGTGCTGCACCAGTGCTACCACAGTGCTACCACAGTGCTGCACCAGTGCTACCACAGTGTTACCATAGTGCTGCACCAGTGCTACCACAGTGCTACCATAGTGCTGCACCAGTGCTACAACAGTGATACCACAGTGCTGCCACAGTGCTACCACAGTGCTACCACAGTGTGCTACCACAGTGTTACCATAGTGCTGCACCAGTGCTACAACAGTGTTACCATAGTGCTGCACCAGTGCTACCACAGTGTTACCATAGTGCTGCACAGTGTTACCACAGTGCTACCAGAGTGCACAGTGCTACCACAGTGCTACCACAGTGCACCAGTGCTACCACAGTGTTACCTTAGTGCTGCACCAGTGCTACCACAGTGCTACCATAGTGCTGCACCAGTGCTACCACAGTGCTACCACAGTGCTGCACCAGTGCTACCACAGTGCTACCACAGTGCTGCACAAGTGCTACCACAGTGTTACCATAGTGCTGCACCAGTGCTACCACAGTGCTACCACAGTGCTGCACCAGTGCTACCACAGTGTTACCATAGTGCTGCACCAGTGCTACCACAGTGCTACCATAGTGCTGCACCAGTGCTACCACAGTGCTACCACAGTGCTGCACCAGTGCTACCACAGTGCTACCATAGTGCTGCACCAGTGCTACCACAGTGCTACCACAGTGCTGCACCAGTGCTACCACAGTGCTACCACAGTGCTGCACCAGTGCTACCACAGTGCTACCACAGTGCTGCACCAGTGCTACCACAGTGCTACCACAGTGCTGCACCAGTGCTACCACAGTGCTGCACCAGTGCTACCACAGTGCTGCACCAGTGCTACCACAGTGCTGCACCAGTGCTACCACAGTGCTGCACCAGTGCTGCCACAGTGCTGCCACAGTGCTACCACAGTGCTACCACAGTGCTACCACAGTGCTGCACCAGTGCTACCACAGTGCTACCATAGTGCCACCACAGTGTTACCACAGTGCTACCATAGCGTTACCACAGTGCTACCACAGTGCTACCACAGTGCTGCACCAGTGCTACCACAGTGCTGCCACAGTGCTACCACAGTGCTACCACAGTGCTGCCACAGTGCTGCACCAGTGCTGCACCAGTGCTATCACACTGCTGCCACAGTGCTGCTACAGTGCTGCCACAGTGCTACCACAGTGCTGCCACAGTGCTGCACCAGTGCTACCACAGTGCTGCCACAGTGCTACCACAGTGCTACCACAGTGCTACCACAGTGCTGCCACAGTGCTGCCACAGTGCTACCACAGTGCTACCACAGTGCTGCACCAGTGCTACCACAGTGCTGCACCAGTGCTACCACAGTGCTACCACAGTGCTGCACCAGTGCTACCACAGTGCTACCACAGTGCTGCACCAGTGCTACCACAGTGCTGCCACAGTGCTACCACAGTGCTGCACCAGTGCTACCACAGTGCTGCACCAGTGCTACCACAGTGCTGCACCAGTGCTACCACAGTGCCACCACAGTGTTACCACAGTGCTACCACAGTGCTGCCACAGTGCTACCACAGTGCCACCACAGTGTTACCACAGTGCTACCACAGTGCTGCACCAGTGCTACCACAGTGCTGCACCAGTGCTACCACAGTGCTGCCACAGTGCTACCACAGTGCTACACCAGTGTTGCACCAGTGCTACCACAGTGCTACCACAGTGCTGCACCAGTGCTACCACAGTGCTACCACAGTGCTACCACAGTGCTGCCACAGTGCTACCACAGTGCCACCACAGTGCTACCACAGTGCTGCACCAGTGCTGCCACAGTGCTGCCACAGTGCTGCACCAGTGCTACCACAGTGCTGCACCAGTGCTACCACAGTGCTGCCACAGTGCTGCACCAGTGCTACCACAGTGCTACCACAGTGCTGCCACAGTGCTGCCACAGTGCTACCACAGTGTTACCACAGTGCTGCCACAGTGCTACCACAGTGCTACCACAGTGTTACCACAGTGCTGCACCAGTGCTACCACAGTGCTACCACAGTGCTGCCACAGTGCTGGCACAGTGCTACCACAGTGCTACCACAGTGCTGCCACAGTGCTACCACAGTGCCACCACAGTGTTACCACAGTGCTGCACCAGTGCTACCACAGTGCCACCACAGTGCTACCACAGTGCTACCACAGTGCTACCACAGTGCTACCACAGTGCTGTCACATTGCTACCACAGTGTTACCACAGTGCTACCACAGTGCTGCCACAGTGCTACCACAGTGCTACCACAGTGCTACCACAGTGCTGCACCAGTGCTGCACCAGTGCTACCACAGTGCTGCACCAGTGTTACCACAGTGCTGCACCAGTGTTACCACAGTGCTACCACAGTGCTACCACAGTGCTGCCACAGTGCTACCACAGTGCTACCACAGTGCTGCACCAGTGCTACCACAGTGCTGCACCAGTGTTACCACAGTGCTGCACCAGTGCTACCACAGTGCTGCACCAGTGCTACCACAGTGCCACCACAGTGCTACCACAGTGCTGCCACAATGCTGCCACAGTGCTACCACAGTGCTACCACAGTGCTGCCACAGTGCTACCACAGTGCTACCACAGTGCTACCACAGTGCTAGCACAGTGCTACCACAGTGCTGCCACAGTGCTGCCACAGTGCTACCACAGTGCTGCCACAGTGCTACCACAGTGCTGCACCAGTGCTGCACCAGTGCTACCACAGTGCTGCCACAGTGCTGCCACAGTGCTGCCACAGTGCTACGACAGTGCTACCACAGTGCTGCCACAGTGCTGCACCAGTGCTGCACCAGTGCTACCACAGTGCTACCACAGTGCTGCCACAGTGCTGCCACAGTGCTACCACAGTGCTACCACAGTGCTGCCACAGTGCTACCACAGTGCCACCACAGTGTTACCACAGTGCTGCACCAGTGCTACCACAGTGCTACCACAGTGCTACCACAGTGCTACCACAGTGCTACCACAGTGCTACCACAGTGCTGCCACAGTGCTACCACAGTGCTACCACAGTGCTACCACAGTGCTGCCACAGTGCTACCACAGTGCTACCACAGTGCTACCACAGTGCTGCACCAGTGCTACCACAGTGCCACCACAGTGCTACCACAGTGCTGCCACAGTGCTGCCACAGTGCTACCACAGTGCTGCACCAGTGCTACCACAGTGCTACCACAGTGTTACCACAGTGCTACCACAGTGCTACCACAGTGCTACCACAGTGTTACCACAGTGCTACCATAGTGTTACCACAGTGCTACCATAGTGTTACTACAGTGCTACCACAGTGCTACCACAGTGCTACCACAGTGCTACCACAGTGCTACCACAGTGCTACCACAGTGCTACCACAGTGCTACCACAGTGCTACCACAGTGCTACCACAGTGCTACCACAGTGCTACCACAGTGCTACCACAGTGCTACCACAGTGCTACCACAGTGCTACCACAGTGTTACCACAGTGCTTCCACAGTGCTACCATAGTGTTGCCACAGTGTTACCACAGTGTTACCAAAGTGCTACCACAGTGTTACCACAGTGTTACCACAGTGTTACCACAGTGCTACCATAGTGTTACCACAGTGTTACCACAGTGCTACCATAGTGTTACCACAGTGCTACCATAGTGTTACCACAGTGTTACCACAGTGCTACCATAGTGTTACCACAGTGCTACCATAGTGTTACCACAGTGTTACCACAGTGCTACCATAGTGTTACCACAGTGTTACCACAGTGCTACCATAGTGTTACCACAGTGCTACCATAGTGTTACCACAGTGTTACCACAGTGCTACCATAGTATTACCACAGTGCTAAGATAGTGTTACCACAGTACTACCTCAGTGTTACCACAGTGTTACCACAGTGCTACCATAGTGCTACCACAGTGCTACCATAGTGTTACCATAGTGCTACCACACTGTTACCACAGTGTTACCACAGTGCTACCATAGTGTTACCACAGCACTACCATAGTGTTACCACAGTGCTCCACAGTGTTACCACTGTGTTACCTCAGTGCTACCATAGTGTTACTACAGTGTTACCACAGTGCTTCCATAGTGTTACCACAGTACTACCATAGTGTTACCACAGTGCAACCAAAGTGCTGCCACACTGCTACCATAGTGCTACCACAGTACTACCATAGTGTTACCACTGTACTGCCATAGTGTTACCACAGTATTACCATAGTGCTACCACAGTACTACCATAGTGTTACCACAGTACTACCACAGTGTTACCACAGTACTGCCATAGTGTTACCACAGTATTACCATAGTGCTACCACAGTACTACCATAGTGTTACCACAGTACTACCACAGTGTTACCACAGTACTGCCATAGTGTTACCACAGTACTACCACAGTGCTACCATAGTGTTACCACAGTGCTACTACAGTGATACCATAGTGTTACCACAGTGCTACCACAGTGCTACCATAGTGTTACCACAGTGCTACCACAGTGCTACCATAGTGTTACCACAGTGCTACCACAGAGTTACCATAGTACTACCACAGTGCTACCATAGTGTTACCACAGTGCTACCATAGCGTTACCACAGTGCTACCATAGTGTTATCACGGTACAAAGACAGTGCTACCACAGTCCTACCATAGTGTTACCACAATGCTACCATAGTGTTACCACAGTACTAAGACAGTGCTACCACAGTGCTACCATAGTGTTACGACAGTACTACCACAGTGTTACCACAGTACTGCCATAGTGTTACCACAGTGCTACCACAGTGCTACCATAGTGTTAACACAGTGCTACCATAATGTTACCACAGTGCTACCATAGTGTTACCACAGTGCTACCATAGTGTTACCACAGCGCTACCATAGTGCTACCACAGTGCTACCATAGTGTTACCACAGTGCTATCATAGTGTTACCACAGTGCTACCATAGTGTTACCACAGTGCTACCATAGTGTTACCACAGTGCTACCATAGCGTTACCACAGTACTGCCATAGTGTTACTACAGTGCTACCATAATGTTACCATAGTGTTACCAAAGTACTACCATAGTGCTACCATAGTGTTACCACAGTACTGCCATAGTGTTACCACAGTACTAACATAGTGCTACCATAGTGTTACCATAGTGTTACCACAGTACTACCATAGTGTTACCACAGTACTGCCATAGTGTTACCACAGTACTACCACACTGCTACCATAGTGTTACCACAGTGCTAACATAGTGTTACCACAGTGCTACCACAGTGCAACAATAGTGTTACCACAGTACTAACATGGTGTTACCACAGTGCAACCATAGTGTTACAACAGTGCTACCATAGTGTTACCAAAGTACTACCACAGTGCTACCACAGTGCTACCACAGTGATACCACAGTGCTACCACAGTGTTACCACAGTGCTACCATAGTGTTACCACAGTGCTACCACAGTGCTACCACAGTGCTACCACAGTGCTACCACAATGTTACCACAGTGCTACCATAGTGTTACCACAGTGCTACCACAGTGCTACAAAGTGCTACCACAGTGCTACCACAGTGCTACCACAGTTCCACCAAAGTACTACCATTATCATGTGGGAGTTCGAACACGTGGATTGGGTAAAAATACTCACGTAGGCTGGAAGTACGTATATTGCAACTGAAGTATGTGGAAGGGCGCCACAGCCGAACCTGCCTCTCTCTGCCCCTTGGCTAGACTGACTGAGAGTGCCCATGGGCGAGGGGGCGATTGAAATCCTGCTAGGTTAGCAACAATATGAATACAGCCAGTGACTCAGGCAGAGACGGTTGGTAGTGAGTCATCTACTGGTACACTGGTTACTGGTAACTGGTTACTACTACTGAGAGCTCGGCGACGCTAACGTATGTCGTCCCGACATACAACTAATACAAACTAGAGATGGCAGGTATACGGCTTGGGCTGATTCTATACAATGTTAAAGTACACAACAATGAAACATTATAACATACATAAGTAGAACATTGGAATGGAAGCTTACGTAACTGAAACTGTAATGCAATACAAGGTATAATATAGCACAACTTATCGAATGAAACTCAACAAATGAACATCGAACTTAACGTTGAGATTACAAGTGATAAAAAAAAAATTTGATCGATCGATCTGTATTCATGTGATCTACGGATTCTGAGGAAGGAATATATACAAAGAAAGAAGTGTTTAACAGAAAGGCAGATTCGGTGCACTCAAATCTAGACTGTTAACTCTCAAAATGCAGAGAGAACATGAACACAAAAAAAAAATTCTTGAATTGATAAGTTGATACTGCAACTATTCATCTATACAGGCTGTTTACATTTAACCCCAACTCTGCTAGGGTGAGATTGACATATGCAGAATGAGTGTCATCTCTGGGAGGATCAAACTCTGTAGCATTGGCTAACTCATGCTGTATTTGAGGCAAATCTGAATTGGATGTTACAAATGATTCTTGAGGATTTCTCAATACCTGTCGTGTACGTAGGGAATAACGACATCCAGGTTGATCGTCTGTCTGAGTATCAGAGGAAGTGAGTACAGGATCAAGAGGATTGTCAGAGTCTGTCACATTAGTCTGGGTTGGAACACCATTATCATCACATACTAACTTCATATGATCTAAATGCGATTCTTTATACTGACCAGTACTAATCTCTCTAACTTTATACTTATTACCAGTGATATGTTCAACTACTCGATAAGGACCAACAAACTTTTGATCAAGCTTTGGCATTGCAGACGTTTTGTTAAAGTTAATCAGCATAACTCTCGAACCTACTTTGATTTTGGATAGCTTTGCTCGAGTGTTTGCGACTCTTGTAAATTCTGCTGTTGATTTATGAAGTGTTTCACGGATTCTTCTAAAAACACTTTGAGCTAAGCTGGTACGAGTTGCTATGAAATCATCAGGGTTGTAATTTGGTTTCGGATTAGAATATAACAACTCATAAGGCAAACGTTTATCTACACCGTACAATGCATAATGTGGAGTGTCGCCTATAGAAACATTGTAAGCAGAATTTATAGCACACTGCACATCAGGTATAACTTCATCCCAAGTTTCACTGTTGGGATTGATAGTGGCTCTCAAGACATCAAGTACTTTCTTATTGGTTCGTTCCGCTAACCCATTGCTGGCAGGATGATGAGGAACAATGGTGGATTTAGAGATCTTGTACAAGGTACACAAATTTTCAAGAATCTCATTACAGAATTCACCTCCATTATCTGTTACTAGGGACTTAGGGGTGGTATGCCTGCAGATAATGCGTTCTTTAAACGCTTTAGCTACTGTCTCGGCAGTCTTATCTGCAATAGGAACTAACTCACAATATCTGGTGAAATGGTCTACCATAACACACAGATGTTTGTTGCCTTGGAGGGAGCATTGGAAATTAGTTAACAAATCTAACGCAACTCTTTCCCACGGTTCGCTAGTGGTTGGATATACTTGGATTGGATTAGGACCATTAGCATTACCTTTATGTTGCATGCAGACACTACATTTCTTAACATACTCAGAAATATCAGTTGCCATACGAGGCCAAAAGTATTTCAATCTGGCTTGTTTTACTGAACGATCCATACCAGGGTGTGCAACACCTGGTACATCGTGAACTAGCTGTAAGGCTACATTCACTAGTGACTGTGGAATTACTAACTGGTATACTCTTCTGCTAGGAGTACCCAACTCGGCTGTTCGATACAGTAATTCTTGGTTCATGACAAAGTCACTGATGGGTGCTGGTGGCTTCACAGTCAGAATGATCTTCCTGGAGCAGGAATCGAATCACCAGAACACAAGGGATCGGTTCTTTCTTACTGGAGGAATGAACAAACTCGGTGGAGTGGATGACTCCCCCCGGTTGAAAAATTAACGCTATAACACGCAATATGAGCAAGGGAGAACGAATCTACTATCTCAAACTGCAAGCACAGGAGAAAAGAAATGAACACGGTGAACAATGCTGATATTCAATCTGAGTCGCACACAGTGACACGAGGTATCAACTATAAAGAAACTACACTTACAAGCGTTAACATGTGAAAGTTACTCGAGAAATAACTTCTTACAATACACTGATTACTGTCAACTAGGATGGGATCACAATCTGAAACACAGGGACAACAACAACACTCAAGTGAGCACACTAGCCACAGAAACGTCTTTCTGCACGGCTTGTGGCATCAGCAAGAGATGGCATAACTCGTTGCAAGTAAAGTTCTTCTCAAAGCGTCCCCTGGGAAGGAACGAATACTTGAACAAGTCGCCATCGCAAGGATAGAAGTCGCACTATCCTGCGTGCATGATATTGTGGCTGGAGTCCAGACAGGAGTGACAGTATACTAGTGCCTGACCGCTCGGCTACGTTAATAAGTAATTCACGGATCTATAGGAACTTAATCTGAACTTCACATTTCGCAGCACTTTAACAAATCTCAGATACAAGCTGTGAGAACAAACACATTGCTCAAGGGCTAGGTATTGTCTTTCAGTCAGTAAGGGAATGTTGGTACTGTGGACTGATTCATATTGACTTTGATTGGCATGATACACTAAGTGAACATTCAAAAGTGACTGGGACATGATCTCAGGGAACTTACTCAAGGACATAAGGCAAAAAAAAATAGAAGATGAGCGATAACACTGAAAAATATTGCAAAAATAACGAGTCAAAGAAACACTGAGTCTACACTGAAAACACAAGGTTTAGAGTACACAAGAAATTCACTATAAATGTCTCACACACGCAAATGTCTTTAAATGCAAGAAAAATGTCTCTAAACAGAAAATTATCACTGAAGTCTGTAGTAGTCGACGGTGATGACTGGTGATGAGGAAGGTTGTCCTGCGCGGTGATGACGCCGACACTCACACTGTCGTCGTGAAGAAATGCGCTTTCTCGGTGAACTCACATAATTAGCTTTATCGTTGGCGCTCAGCTACATCTCTTGACCAATTATGTGAGCCAAAACAGTATTAGGACCCGGTACAAGGGTGCAAACAACCACAGGTAGATGAGGTGGGTGGCTGGTGGTGGGTGGTTGGTGGTGGGTTGGTGGAGGGAGAGTGTATAGCGGTGGGTGAGACTCTCGCTGGCGCTCTGGCACGCACTCCACTCTACCCACGAAGGTGGCTTGATAAGCCACTCTATGCCACAGGAATGGTGAAAACCACGCTTAGCATCCAACTGGGAGCACAAAGTGATACATGAGACGATACTTCAGAGGCTCTGAACTTGCGTGGCTTACTTCTCTCTCTCAGCTGGGTTGGCTGACTGGCTTAACCCACGAGAATGGCTGACTGGAAGACGTGTAACGATGCACACAGCACGGAGGAGCAGGTGGATGACAGGAGACAGGCTGACTGGTGTTCACTTCCACAGTCTGGCTTACTGACTGGCTTAATTGCAAAATCCGGGTCAACCCCTCGGAGATTGAAGCAATTAGCACACGAACTAAGCCAGGAAGCTTGAAAAACTTCTGCAACAGGCTTGCAGGCTGGAGGTTGTGAGGGGAGTAGCTGGTGGGTGAGACGGTTCACCTTTGACCCTGCCGGCTACTCACAAACAGTCTTCTAACGTCTTGAATTACCCGTAAAAACTAATCCACGCTCCACACCGGTGCCACCATTTATCATGTGGGAGTTCGAACACGTGGATTGGGTAAAAATACTCACGTAGGCTGGAAGTACGTATATTGTAACTGAAGTATGTGGAAGGGCACCACAGCCGAACCTGCCTCTCTCTGCCCCTTGGCTAGACTGACTGAGAGTGCCCATGGGCGAGGGGGCACTTGAAATCCTGCTAGGTCAGCAACAATATGAATACAGCCAGTGACTCAGGCAGAGACGGTTGGTAGTGAGTCATCTACTGGTACACTGGTTACTGGTAACTGGTTACTACTACTGAGACCATAGTGTTACCACAGTACTGCCATAGTGTTACCATAGTACTACCAAAATACTACCATAGTGTTACCACAGTGCTAACATAGTGTTACCACAGTGCTACCACAGTGCTATGATAGTGTTACCGCAGTACGATCATAGTGTTACCACAGTGCTACCATAGTATTACCACAGTACTACCATAGTGTTACCACAGTACTACCATATCATTACCACAGTACTGCCATAGTGTTACCATAGTGTTACCACAGTGCTACCACAGTACTACCTTAGTGTTACCACAGTACTAAGGACAGTGCTACCACAGTGATAACATACTGTTACCAGAGTGCTAAGAGTGTGTTACCACAGTGCAACCATAGTGTTACCACAGTACTAACATAGTGTTACCACAGTGCAACCATAGTGTTACCACAGTACTAACATAGTGTTACCACAGTGCAACCATAGTGTTACCACAGTACTAACATAGTGTTACCACAGTGCTACCATAGTGTTACCACAGTGCTACCATAGTGCTACCATAGTGTTACCACAGTACTAAGACGGTGTTACCACAATAATAAGATAGTGCTACCACAGTGACAACATAGTGTTACCACAGTGCTAAGAGTGTGTTACCACAGTGCTAAGAGTGTGTTACCAGAGTGCTACCACAATTTTACCACAGTGCTACCATGGTGTTACCACAATGCTACCACAGTTCCACCATAGTCTTACCATGGTGATGCAATAGTGTTACCACAGTGCTAAGAGAGTGCTAGCACACAGCTACCATAGTATTACTACAGTGCTACCATAGTGTTACAACAGTGCTACCATAGTGCTACCACAGTGCTAAGACAGTGCTACCACAGTGCTACCACAGTGTTACCACAGTGCTACCTTAGTGTTACCACAGTGCTACCATAGTGTTACCACATTGCTAAGACAGTGCTTCCATAGCGCTACCACAGTGCTACCATAGTTTTACCACAGTGATACCATAGTGTTACCACAGTGATAAGACAGTGCTATCACAGTGTTACCACAATGTTACCAGAGTGCTACCACAGTACTGCTATAGTGTTACCATAGTGATGCAATAGTGTTACCACAGTGCTAAGAGAGTGCTACCATAGGGCTACCACAGTGCTGCCATAGTGTTAGCACAGTGCTGCCATAGTGTTAGCACAGTGCTACCATAGTGTTACCACAGTGCTACCATAGTGCTGCCACATTCCTATCATAGTGTTACCACAGTGCTAAGACAGTGCTACCACAGTGCTACCATATTGTTACCACAGTGCTACCATAGTGTTACCACAGTGCTACCATAGTGTTACCACAGTGCTACCACAGTGTTACCATAGTGTTACCACTGTGCTAAGACAGTGCTACCATAGTGCTACCATAGTGTTACCACAGTGCTACCACAATGCTAGTGGTACCATATTGTTACCACAGTGCTACCACAGTGCTACCAGTGCTACCACAGTACTAAGACAGTGCTACCACAGAGCTACCAGAGTGTTACCAGTGTTACCAGAGTGCTACCACAGAGCTACCAGAGTGTTACCAGTGTTACCAGAGTGCTACCACAGAGCTACCAGAGTGTTACCAGTGTTACCAGAGTGCTACCACAGAGCTACCAGAGTGTTACCAGTGTTACCAGAGTGCTACCACAGAGCTACCAGAGTGTTACCAGTGTTACCAGAGTGCTACCACAGAGCTACCAGAGTGTTACCAGTGTTACCAGAGTGCTACCACAGAGCTACCAGTGCTAAGGCCGTGCGACAACAGTGTTACCATGGTGTTACCACAGT